>NC_091463.1:81738690-81858690 GCF_027789765.1 Dendropsophus ebraccatus
TTCACATCCATGTGTTAATATTGGGTTTGGAATTGAAATTTTTACTCAAATTTTGCCGAGATCTTTACATTTATTTTATTTTTTATTTTCAGCTTCAAAGCAATATCTTTGCGGGTTTCGATGAAACTTTACTCAGAGGAGCCGAAGCTTTGGCCGCTGTGGATATTGTATCTCAAAAGACACATCCGTTCAAGCCGGATGCCACTTACCACACCATGAGCAGCGTGTCCTGCACGCCGACGTCTTCGACGGTGCATCTGCATCACCCTTCCGTCTTAACAACTCACCATTCACATCACCATCCTCACCATCAGCCTTCACAGGGCTTAGACGGGGACCTTCTAGACCACCTAAACCCTGCTCTTACCTTGGGAGGTGTTCCAGATGTCGGATCAACACCTTCCCATCCCCATGCTCATATGTCTGCCATTAACCACATGGCCCACCATACACAGTCTATGAACATGTCCCACAACCATGCACTGACAGCTCACACGGCCATGAACTGTTCCGAAAGTGAGACAGACCCCAGAGAACTTGAATCGTTTGCGGAAAGGTTCAAACAAAGGAGAATAAAACTTGGTGTAACTCAGGCGGATGTTGGTTCTGCATTGGCCAATCTGAAGATCCCAGGTGTTGGTTGTCTCAGTCAAAGCACCATTTGCAGGTTTGAGTCTCTTACATTGTCTCACAACAACATGGTGGCCTTAAAGCCCATATTGGAAGCCTGGCTAGAGGAGGCAGAAAGAGCTCAAAGGGAAAAAATGACCAAGCCTGAAATTTTTACTGGGGGAGACAAGAAACGTAAACGTACTTCCATCGCCGCCCCCGAGAAAAGATCACTAGAAGCTTATTTTGCTGTTCAGCCGAGACCTTCTTCAGAAAAGATTGCAGCTATTGCAGAAAAGCTAGACTTAAAAAAGAATGTAGTCCGGGTCTGGTTTTGTAATCAAAGGCAGAAACAGAAAAGAATGAAGTTTTCGGCGACCTACTGAGACCTGGTGCTCTCTCTCTCTATTGAACTGACCAATGAACTGTTTTCGATCTAAGGGAATTTAGATACATTGACATTGTGTCTTCATACCTTGGCATAGAGACAAACTAATAAAAGACTGGGACATACAGTTATAACCACCTGTAAAGTTGTGCTGGTGAGTGGAAAGCTTGGGATGGTGTCTTTTTGGTTTGGCGTCTATGACCAAAAAAAAATCTTCCCTTGACTTTATCAAATTCTAAAAGTACATTAAAAAAAACATAAAAAAAAAAAAAGTATGGGAAGCAAAACTTGAAATCCTGTATGATGTTTCTCTCAGTTTGAACGACCCTTTTATATTTATTATTATTGTAAATATTACCCCGTGATGATGATATTGCACCAGTGGTTCAAAGTTTAAGTTATTTACTTATTTAATTTGTTATTATAACGCACACATACACCCTAATCCTCACCTCCCCCCCCCCCCCCAATCTGATTTTATTTGATATAGCCGACTACAACAGTCCTTGTCTCTGCATGGTTGTATTCACTCTCCAATAACTTGTTTTGTTTCTAACTCATCATTTGCTAGAAAGCACATGTTCAGATCTGTAAGACTCCGTAGGAAGCAGCGAGTAAGTTCAAATAGTCATGACCCTGCGATTCCACTACAAAGATGCTTTGACAATCAAATTAGTTTGTTCACGTTTAGTCCCCTCCCCAGGTTCTCCCTTGAAATGGATATGACATTGTATGTGGAAGTGCATATAGTCTATAACATTTCAGCACAAGATCACCATTTGTGTGTGTGTTCCTTTAATTTAAAGACAGAAAATAATAATAATAATTGACGACAGCGGCGGCGAGAGTTCTATATTTAAAGGTTTTAACTTATATGTAATCGATTTCACAATGGATACTTAAGGTTAATCATTTTGGAACTATTTAAATATTTGCACTTTTTTGGCAAGATACACATTGCTTGGCATAAGAGGGATTTCCCATCTGTTTCTTTTTTTTTATTATTCTTTTTTTTTCTTTTTCTTTTTTTTTTATGGAGCATTTAATTTTCTATGTGTGTAAAAGAAAGAAATTTTGTGTCTGTGTATGCTACAGAATTTCAAATAAACCATGCACGATTTACCTCATTCTTTCTCTTTACTATTACTTTCAATGCAATTTTGTATAGATCTATATTTTACATCATGCCTATTGACTTGAGAACTGTTGACATACTGCCGAAAAAGACGTGAACGAAACATGATACTTTTTTGCTGGGTGAAGGGTCACGCTGTTACTCCTTACATTTCCTGGGGATTGCAGAAGCTTTTGTATCTATAAATGACAAGTCAGGGTTTTTGCAGATGTCAAAAAGATCAAAAAATATAGCAAATATTGAATTTGTAGCTTTATGTTAGAAGCTTGTAACATTGAAACATAAAAGAGTGTTGACTGAAAAAAAGACCACCTGGTCCATCTAGTCTGCCCTATTAATATTTCCTTTCTTCTTATATTAGGATACATATATGTATATGTATATTCCAGGCAGGTCTACATTCTGTTATTGTACCACATCTACTGGAAGTTTGTTCCAAGTGTCTACTACTCTTATTTGCATGTGCAAAGTGGGGGTTGTATCATTCTTCATAGAATCTTTTATTAAGTAGTAATTGTTTACTGTAAAGCTAAGTGTTTTATAGAAATTAAATTGTAACTATACATATATATATATATATATATATATATATATATCCACAAAAATTATGTATGTATATATATATATATATATATTACATACAAAGGTTCTACTATACAAAACCTGGAGAAAACAGGTTTGATAAACGTACAAAGGTACATATATATATATATATATATATATATATATATATATCTCCACAAAAATTATATATATATATATATATATATATATATAAAACGTACAAAGGCTCTACTATACAAATAAATAAATAAATAAATAAATAAATATATATATATATATATATATATATATATACCTTTGTACGTTTATCGAACCTGTTTTCCCCACACCCTATATAACAATAGAATATAAATCTAATAGACAACAATGTGACATCTCTTTTGAATGGCACAAAGGCAAATAAATGTTACATAGTACTATTTAGAATTTTATGTTAACTTTAGCCTAAGGCATCCAGAATATTTTACACTTATCTAGTGACAGCACACATGCATACCATATTCCTATGGTTATCAATTATTTATAAAATAACACCATTTTTTCTGTGCACTCTACTAGACAACAATATGAAGGGAACATAATGACTATCCTGTAGTATTTACTGTTAAAACATGTCAATATTTATATATATTAACATTTCAGGATAAATATGATGCACTCCTTATATTATAGTGATGGTAAGTAGATATCCCAGCTGGTCTACTTGTAATCTTTGAATTTCTTTATTGCTTTATGTCAAAAATGATATCAAGAATAATATATAAATGAGTTAAAAAAAAAATATGTTAATTTTTAAATGAGGAATTAAGGTCATGTATGAAACAATCTTTTAACATGCTTCTACAATCTAAAAACCCTATAGTTTAGGTGAATACACGTATTATGAATCTTATTCTACTGTGTTAATAGAAGTCATAATATTAATGGCGCCAACCTATTCCGCAGCGGTTTAGGATTCAAAGGTAACATATATATCCAATATTATTACACGTTAAAAAACGAATCCACAATTAAAGGCGCAGGAGCGAGGGCCCCAATCTCATTAACTTACGTTTATTGTGCTATCTACATGCGTTATAGTTGTATTTGATCACTTTAGCTTCTTTTAGGCCTTGTGCTATTTTTTTCTTATATATAGATATTACAAATACTTTATATACTTGTTATTCTATACAATTATCTTGCATATATATATATATATATATATATATATATATATACTCTTTAAAGTTTAATTCTGTGAATACATCTATTATTGATTGAGCTACTTTAGACAACTTGGTGACTCAGCAAAGTTGACTCTTCATAGAAAAATACACACACTTTATTCATATTCCTATAGAGCGTCCAAAGGGATTCACATTAGCGTATAGGCTGCTACAATTCTATATATTGTTAAGCACCTGACAACACATTTTGCATGAATAAAATACAGATACTTTCCTTAAAAATCCTGCTCTGGAAAGTGCTTGTTTTTGAAGTCCTATAATAAATAATACGAGTAATGTTACTTTATAAAAGAAATCCAACATCCTGCTCCCCAACAAAATCAATACGACTTCATGCTTTGTTTTTAAACTTGAAATTAAAATTAAATGCATTGACTTCAAGCAGAACCATAAAAATCAAAGAAATATTTCATTAACAAGGAGATGAAATGTCAATAAATACTACAAACTAAGTGCACAACAAAGAGGCTTTAGTAGCAGAGATCAAAAACATATCAGAAAGGACGTCCCTGTAGAATTCCTGTAGCCAAGATTGATTGGAAATACTTTGTAATTTAAAAGTAAAAGACAACTTGCAATAAATGTGAGCGCAGGCATTTCTAGAAATTAATAAGGATTTTATTTTAGTTTGAAATCAGTGAGAAATCTTCGACATTGGCTTGGCTGAAAGCACAGCTAACTATGAAAGGGAATGGAAGCCTATGCAAATCAATCAACCTGCTGGATTCTTTTTACTCCTATAAAAGTACATGAAATGACTGCAGCAATAAACACTAATATGTTATATAAGAGATTTCTATGTGGTAATTTAATGCATTTTATTCCAGAACGAGTAGAACCTTTTTAGTATATGGTAGGTAATAGATAGAAAGATAAGTAGATAGATAGATGGATAGATAGATAGATAGATAGATAGATAGATAGATAGATAGATAGGAGATAGATAGATAGATAGATAGATAGATAGATAGGAGATAGATAGATAGATAGATAGATAGATAATGAGATGATAGATAGATGATAGATAGAAGGTGATAGATAATAGATAGATAGATGATTCATAGATAGATAGATAGATAATTGATAGATAGATAGATAGATAGATAGGAGATAGATAGATATATAGATAGATAGATAATAGAAAGATAGATAGATAGATAGATAGATAGATAGATAGATAGATAGATAGATAAATAGATAGATAGATAGATAGAAGATAGATAGAAGATAAATATTAAAACATTTTGGGTAGAAAGAAAGCTAAAAATATATAGATCCATAAGAGAAAAAAGAGAAAGGAATACTAGATACATAGGCATAATAAAAAGATACAAATGGTTACATAAAAAACAAATACACGAATACAGATGCATAAATAGGTTAATAGAAACATAATACATATAAGATAAATGAATAGATAGCTAGATAGAGAAGAGATAATATAGTAAGATAGAGAGATAGATAGATAGATAGATAGATAGATAGATAGATAGATAGGAGATAGATAGATAGATAGATAGATAGATAGATAGATAATAGATAGATAGGAGATAGATAGATAGATAGATAGATAGATAATAGATAGATAGATAGAAAGATAGATAGGAGATAGATAGATAGGAGATAGATAGATAGATAGATAGATAGATAGATAGATAGGAGATAGATAGATAGATAGATAGATAGATAGATAGATAGATAGATATATAGATAGATAATAGATAGATAGATAGATAGATAGATAGATAGGTAGATAGATAGATAGGAGATAGATAGATAGATAGATAGGAGATAGATAGATAGATAGATAGATAGATAGATAGATAGATAGATAATAGATAGATAGGAGATAGACCTAGCTCTGGCTCGGTATGATATAGAACTTTGTTGGAATCTTGTACATGTCTAGAACGTGTTATATAAATGTTCTTCTTTTTACAGAAAGATAACGTAATTTTTGCCAAACTAAAATGTATCCAATTTTACCCAATTCTTACATTTACCAAAAGAATCCCTCCTCGCTGAACTGCATGTTGTGCTGGAAAAAACAGAGTTAAAAGTGGAGTTAATACAATACCATCAATAATTCAGTCTAGAAGTTCAAACACTGGTATGTAGTAGGGACTGTGACATATAAGAACTATTATAAGGAGGGGACTGTTATTCTACAATACTTTGCTGTATGTAAACTGTAAGGAAGTCATTAAGGGTTGAAAAGATGTAAAATAGAAAAAATTGTCTCTGTAAAGTCTCATACATAAGAAGATAGCAAGATATCAACGAATATAAGACGTTATTAACCAGAAATTGCCTTTCACATTATAGAAACCTAAACAACATAAAAATATAAATTACACAATATAAAACATCTATTATTTATAATATACAACTAGGTCCACACGCTCTTAAAGCCAGATCTTTTAACTAAAATAATTTATTGTTTTAAAATATTCTTTCTTTTTTTTTTTAACTTTTAATTCAAATCTACTTGCATAAAAGAACTAAATTAACTATTTTATGTATTATCTATTATATATTAACTTAATTATTTATTTATATATTTGTTTGTTTTTATTTTTAAGCATAAACTGGGTTATTAGACTCAAGTTCAGAGATATATTGGGGAATTCCAGAACAAGGACTTGGCCAATTGCTATTGAAGAAATAAGTGAAAAGAGCGAATTAAAGCTTATTGATTAAAGTTTCAGCTTCCAGCTTTAAAACTCTATTCATTGTCCTCCCGTATAGAGACGGGCAACATTAGTTTGCCACTGAAACAATTAGTCGAATTTTTTTTTTTTTTGTCAGTCGAAAAAAAAAAGACACTCAGAAATCAATGGAGGCTTGTGAGAATGGTTTAAGTTTGCAGTAAACTTTGTCGAAATGTATCCAACTCTCATTAATGTATCTATCCCTCACTCTCCCCGAACCATCACTCACTATGGTTTCAGACTCCCTCAAATTCGCAATTTGGCATTTCGCCTGGGACCACATTAATCCTTTTTTCTGAGGGCATTAGACAGGGAATATATTTTATTGTGTACACTTTCCCAATGAATGAGGGACTTGTTTTTAATCACGTTAGCATCTCTGAGGTCCTTGTGCTGGCTGCCCTTTTAAATTATGTAGTATTGTTGTTGCTGCTGTGAGAGTGTGTTGTGTTGAGGGTTTGTGTTCACCCAAGACATCTACAGAAACTTTTTTTTTTTTAAGCAAGCTGTCAGGACCATGGACAGAAGCATTGACATGTAAATTTTTACAAATGGCTCCATGTAGGCAGGATTAGATAATACTATATGATGTCTAATAATCAATTAAAAAAAACAAAAAAAGTTTCTGTCTACAGAAGACATCTACAGAAACTTTTTTTTTTAAGCAAGCTGTCAGGACCATGGACAGAAGCATTGACATGTAAATTTTTACAAATGGCTCCGTGTAGGCAGGATTACATAATATTATCTGATGCTTGATGGTCAATTAAAAAAAAAAACATCTTCATGACATGTACTGCTGATGAAGACGTATACAGTACGTAGAAAGGCACAGATGAGCGCGTCATATGAATGTATAGAAAAGGAAGTGCATAAAATGTATAAAAAAAAAGAAAACAAATGCAGTGATGAAAGTCACACAGGTGTAAAACTATATAAAGACATCACAGAACATATATATATATATATATATATATATATATATATAATACGTTGCACATACAACTTTATAGAATATATATATGACTGGGGATATAGTACTGC
Organism: Dendropsophus ebraccatus; assembly: GCF_027789765.1. Classification (NCBI taxonomy): domain Eukaryota; kingdom Metazoa; phylum Chordata; class Amphibia; order Anura; family Hylidae; genus Dendropsophus; species Dendropsophus ebraccatus. Next base: position 81,746,371 of record NC_091463.1, read on the forward strand.
CTTAATTGTTTATATATATATATATATATATATATATAATCTGTATATGTATATATATATCGTTAATGAATTCTTCTTTGTTCTCTTATCTAATTCCTGTTTTTTTTTTTTTTTTTTCCATGTAGCGGAAAGCACATTTTCATAAATAGACCTTGGCCAAGTGCTTGGTATGAAAATTTAATGAAGTCTGGATGCTGAGTGCAGCCTGGGGGGCCTTTGAGAATCATTTCAGTGCAACATTAGCAGGGCCCTTCTTTCTCTCTCTCTCTCTCTTACTTTCCAGACACGGTAGACAATCAAGCCTTTTCCAGCCCCCTTTTTTTTCACTTTACAGAACTGATCCCCTAAATAGAATGGGGTAAAAAAAAAAAAGTAGAGGGGCACAGTATAAAAAAAAAAGAAAAAGAAAAAAAGAAAACGTAGATGTAGAGTAGAATGACCCCGTCATAAAAAAAATAACAGGTGCCACATCTCACACCCCTAGTATTAAAAGTTTTAAATGCAGGCAATGCAATATTTATCACCTGAGATAATAAAAAGGCAAGTCAGTATTTCCCCGTCACAAATTCAAACGGCTTGACCAAATGCTGAGATAGAAGCATCTATTTCGATTCTTTTCGGATGATTATTCTAAAGAATGACCTCCTTTTAAAGAATGGGTGTGTTGGCGAGATCCAGGTAAGGTTGGATGTGCTGGGCTTTAAAGGGTTAAGCTATGGGGGGTGGGGTGGGGGGGTCTTTCTTATGAAGTCCCCTCATTGAATTTGCATGATGATTTTTTTATGCTAATATTTTAAGGGGGGGGACTTAAAACGGGGAAGGAGATTACAAAGCATTTAAGAAATAATAAAGTATGGGAACGCTGGAGACGTAGGAAGGGAGTGACAATTAGTAAAACTAACTTAATGAATCATTCAATTGCCTTTGGATTGTCGTTAGCATGATCACTTATCAACCTTTGATCCTTTTCAAGTCTTAGACAAATAAGCCCTGTGGAGCTGAGTCTTTGCCTAGATAGTAATGAATATGTACTGCTATAAAACAATCCACATGAGAGCTTCACATGCAAAATGTCTAAAGCAAACTGTTTGCATACTAAAGCAGGGACGGCGAGGCTTTAATTACCGAAACTTTCTTCAACATAAGTCTATGGATTCTCACCTTAGAAGAAGAGAAGGAAATAAAAATGTTACTGTGGAGGTTTATATTATGATGTCAGGATTCCCAATTCTTCCCAGACCTTCTCCTGGAGCAAACTGGCAGATTTAGAGGGGTTGATGGGTGGGGGTCAGTCGTGAACCTATATAACTCTATAGAGGAGGATACATGAATTTTTCAGGAGACGGGGCACAATATGAAGAATGATAGAAATAACCAATGGATGAACTTGTAATAATAGGAAATTATAATAGTTACAATATATGATGTTGGCAAAATGCAAACAAAAACTTTTATGTAGTTTAATTCCTGGGGTGATTGTTAATACTAGTTTCATTGTAATATCATTTACATACCTAATTTGCTTTCCTGTTGTATGAAGTTTCTAAAATAGTTGGGGTGTCTGGATAGATAGATAGATAGATAGATAGGAGATAGATAGATAGATAGATAGATAGATAGATAGGAGATAGATAGATAGATAGATAGATAGATAGATAGGAGATAGATAGAAGATAGATAGATAGATAGATAGATAGATAGATAGGAGATAGATAGAAGATAGATAGATAGGAGATAGATAGATAGATAGACAGACAGACAGATAGATAGATAGATAGATAGACAGACAGACAGACAGACAGACAGACAGACAGACAGATAGATAGATAGATAGGAAAGAATAGAAAGAAAAAAATATGTGAATGCCCAACTGATACATACATTTATAGTGTAGATAGGGTAGTGTAGAACAAATGTAAGATATGCGTAAGACTGAAACATATACAGAATTATAGACGATAGAGGATAGATAGATAGATAGATAGATAGATAGATAGATAGATAGATATTGAATAGAAATTTAGAAAAAGAAAGTAAAAAGAGAATAAATAAACGTAATGGATGGGTACATAAATGTATAATTGAGTGCATAAATGGGTTAAAAGACAGAGAGATAATAGATAGATAGATAGATAGATAGATAGATAGATAGGAGATAGATAGATAGATAGATAGATAGATAGATAGATAGATAGATAGATAGATAGATAGATAGGAGATAGATAGGAGATAGATAGATAGATAGAAGATAGATAGATATATAGATAGATAGATAGATAGATAGATAGATAGATAATAAATAAATAGATAGGAGATAGATAGATAGATAGATAGATAGATAGATAGGAGATAGATAGATAGATGATAGATAGATAATAGATGATAGATAGATAGATAGATAGATAGATAGATAGATAGATAGATAAATAGATAGATAGATAGGAGATAGATAGATAGATAGATAGATAGATAGGAGATAGATAGGAGATAGATAGATAGATAGATAGATAGATAGATAGATAATGGATAGATAGATAGATAGATAGATAGATAGATAGATAGATAGATAGGAGATAGATAGGAGATAGATAGATAGATAGAAGATAGATAGATATATAGATAGATAGATAGATAATAAATAAATAGATAGGAGATAGATAGATAGATAGGAGATAGATAGATAGATAGATGATAGATAGATAATAGATGATAGATAGATAGATAGATAGATAGATAGATAGATAGATAGATAGATTAAAGATATTGTATTAATTTTGTCCTTTCATTAGATATTTTGGTTGGATGTATTATAATTAGAGATGCGTGAACCGGGTTCTGGTTCCAGTCGATCCGAACCCGGACTTTCGGCATTTGATTAGCGGGGGCTGCTGAACTTGGGTAAAGCTCTAAGGTTGTCTGGAAAACATGGATACAGCCAATGACTATATCCATGATTTCCACATAGCCTTAGGGCTTTATCCAACTTCAGCAGCCACCACTAATCAAATGCCGAAAGTTCGGGTCCGGATGAACTCCAGCATGCTCGAGATTCGCTCATCTCTAAATATAATTCATATAATGGCTTGTACCCACTGGCACTATAAAGCCGCATTATTTCCACAAGAGCTGTCAGTGCAGAAGTTCTGTGACACAAGAAGCGACCCATGTAGCTGGTTATTTCCAGTAATTAATGACAATGACGATTCCAGCTCCCATCTCTAAGTAAGAGGATCCTGAATAATACAGCACAAACACCTATAGTGCTCTATACATTATCTGCAGGGGGCCTGGCTGCACGTGTTGAATGCATCGGCAGCGCCTCCACAGGAGACATTATGTATTACACTGCACCTATTATACCCAAGGGCCTGTGTTACATAAGTTGTGTCCGTCCTCCAAAGAGAGAAAACCACTCTTTGTAGCGTTATACATCTCTCTAGCTTATTTATATACATCCAGAATGAGGAATCCCCCCTCTGTTAATTTACAATGCTCAAAAAGAATCTTTTATAATCCTATAATATATAGTAAAAAAATTATTTAGAGGAAAATATAATTGTTTTCTTGAAACAGTGCCACTGTTGTCCATTGGCTGTGTCTGGTATTACCGTTCAATCCCAAATCTAGTGAGAGTTGCAATAGCAGAGAAATCAAGCTCCTTATATTACCTTTCCAACATTAAAGGGGTACTCCAGTGAAATTTTTCTTTCAAATCAACTGGTTTCAGAACGTTTTATAGATTTGCAATTTACTTATATTCGAAAAATCTCAAGTCTTCCCATACTTATAAGCTGCTGTATGTCCTACTGTAAGTGGTGTTTTTTTTTCAGTCTGACACAGTGCTCTCTGCCGCCACCTCTGTCCGAGACAGGAACTGTCCAGAGCAGAAGTTTTCTAGGTGGATTTGCTACTGCTGTAATGTGTCAGACCGATAAGAAAACACCACTTTCTGCAGGACATACAGCAACTGATAAGTATGGAATGACTTGAGATTTTTTTCTAAATAGAAGAGTATATTACAAATCTTTATAACTTTCTGAAACCAGTTAATTTGAAAGAAAAAGATTTTTTGCTAGAGTACCCCTTTAATATAAGCTGTATAATATTCTGTACAACTGGATATGATAAACTGGGTGAAGATTTGTGGGGTCACGCACCTCTGTTCTCCAACAGATATTTCTATGGTGTACAATGTAGTATACAGTAGTTAGTGACAGGTGCTGTTACTTACCGAGGACATAACGGTCGTGATTACTACGGAACTTACGTAGTAGTTCCGTCTAAGGAATCCCGGATGGAGTGTATACACATAGGGGGAGATTTATCAAACATGGTGTTAAGTGAAACTGGCTCAGTTGCCCCTAGCAACCAATCAGATTCCATCCTTTATTCCTCACAGACTCTTTGGAAAATGAAAGGTGGAATCTGATTGGTTGCTAGGGGCAACTGAGCCAGTTTCACTTTACACCATGTTTGATAAATCTCCCCCATAGTATACACTCCGGCCAGGATCCCTAGCGGCGCTGCAAGAAACTGATATGTCAGTTTTCTGTGGCCGCTATACAATGAATAGCAGCCGTAGAAAATCCTGTCGGTTCACACAATGGAACGTGCGGCTCTGGCCACACGCTCCATTGTGTGAAGCTGGGAATTCGGAGGCGGGGGCGCACAGATGCGCCCGCATCTGAATTCTGCAGCAGTGAAGATCATCCGGCCGGTACTGCACATCGGCCCGGGATGTTCTTCTCAGACACAAGCCGTTCCGTGACCTGGCCGTGTCATGGAACGGCCGGTGTCTTAGCACGTGTGGACATAGCCTAAGGAATCATAAAGACTCTAGTAAGAAAGCTAACTACACTATATTGATATACTATTTATAGGTTAGATAAGGGGCCAAAAAATATAACTTTTACCAAGAGGGCCAAAAAGAACTATCATCAATGTAGTTAGAAGATTGCCTAACCTTAAAGTCACCGTTCAATAAACCAGTGGTGGGATACCTCCGGCCCGCGGGCCGCATCCGGCCCCTGGGACCTCCTGATGCGACCCACGGCCCTCCTGTGATGAGTGTCGCTCTGTTGGGGAAGGAGGTGGCATACATAGCATCCTGCTGTCTCTGTGAAGGTTGACAGACACAGGAGGATGCTGTCTGTGCCGGCTCCTTCCCCACCAGAGCGGCGCACATCTTCCCTCTCCTGCGGGCCGCGCATGATGACGTAATTTAATCGCGCGCCACCTACAAAAGAAAACGGGCAAAGGCTAGAGTAGAGAGAAGAGGACCTGGGCAGCATGGGAGAGGAGGAAAGGTGAGTGAGATGTTTATTTTTTTTATTTGGGACAGGCACTGGGGGTTAACTAGGCTACTAGGGACATGACTGGGGGTTAGCTAGACTACCAGGCCATCACTGGGGGGTCAACTATGACTAGCAGGGGCATCACTGGGGGGTTAACAATGACTAGCAGGGGCATCACAGGGGGTTAACTATGACTACCAGGGCATCACTGGGGGGTTAACTAGACTACCAGGGACATCAAAAGGGGTTAACTACAGCTACCAGGGGCATCACTGGGGGTTAACTCTGGCTACCAGGCATCACTAAGGATTCACATTAGGTACAAGTGCATCACAGAGGGTTAACTACAATAGCAGGGGCTCTAGGGGAACAATACTTTGCCTTGCCCCGGGTGCTGCGCACCCACGCTACCCCACTGCCGCGCACAGTATAACATTAAGTGCAGCCCTCGAATGATTTTATTAATGCCCAAAGGTTCCCCACCCCTGCATTAAACATAAGAGCCCCAAGACATTATAGTGGAAGCCCTATAGGTCCATTGAAAAGAGGTTCCCAGCCATGGTTGGTGCCAATAGATCTAGAAACTATGTAGGGGTCCCCTCTACACAGCACGCCAGCAAGCAAGAGGTTAGGAACTGGATTAAAGGTCATGAGAGGTTTGGAGAGAAGAGACCAAATAATAAAAGCTTTACCTTGATTGCATATGACACCTTAAAGGCATTTTCCAAGACTTTCCTTTACTGATGACCTATATACACAATGTGTGGAGCTGTCTATTTATTGCACATTTGGTGAAAAAGTCAGGGGTGCCAGGTGTTAAGGCCCTATTACACAAAGCAATTATCGCCTGTAGTTGGTCGTTATGGCCGATAACCGTCTTGTGTAATAGAAGACATGCACAATGTCAGCAGATCGTTTTCTTTCAACATGTAACAGGAGTGGCGGTAGTAGACCGCTGCTGTCTTCTATGGGCTCCCCTGACGATCTAGCGATCACCCGGGCAGCCCCCCCCCCCCTGTTCTTATCTGCTCGCGGGGCACGAGGAGCTAGCTTGCACTGACCTGACAGGTCGGCGTTTGCTTGCTCCCTCTCTCGCCCCGTGTACTTGGGGCTTTAGTCCCCAACCAATAAGATATTGATGACCTATCTAAAGCATAGGCAATAAAAAAAAACATCAAAACACCTTTAATAGAAGCCCATTTTGACCTTGGCTTTATATGGTACAAATAAGTTCCATTAACATGTGCAAAATGTGGCTGTATCCAAAACCATATACTCCACTATCACTTTTTTGAATAGTTTGCATCTGAAGCTGCTAAGAAGTGCATGATAATAACCGATTCCTATGATGACAATCGCCCATGGAAATGATCACTCATTATAGAAGCCTGGATTATTTGATCTGGCAGGGTGTTACATGTAAGGCAAAGTTCTTTCTTTAATCCCTGCACTTTGCGATCAGATGTTTAAGTCAGAAACATACTTGCTGACTGGCACTACTATAAGGCCGCTCAAGGCAATGAGAAGTGAGAATGTGTTTTTTTAGGATACTACTGCAAGATTCATGACGAAAAGGTTGCATTATATTTGTATTAGTGCAAATAAATTCTGGTTTCCTCATCTATTAGACATAACTATGAATACCAAGATGTTGTGTAGATAGCCATGTGTCAGGGACGGGGAGGCAGGGACAAAACACGACAGTGAGCCTTGATGCTGAACCTACCAACTGCCCCTACCTACTTGCCTCAAACAGCCCTAAACGGCCACGGACAACCACAGAGACATTGCCTGTACTAGATACGTGCACACAGAACAAGACAGACAAACAAACAAACAGAATAGCGGCTAGTCAAACAGGCAAGGTCAGAACCAAACGGGCAGTGTAGTACAAAATTTAGGTAACAATCGACTAGTCAAAAAGTCAAGCCAGAGGTCAGGTAACAAAGTCGAGCAAGCAGAGGGAATTAGGATGGGGATAACAGGAAAAGACAGAGGGAGCTGGGACCAGGGTATGAAACCTAATAGCCAGCGCTGAGAGTCTGGTTCAGCTTTCTTGTATGCTGACCAAGAGCCCGTTCCGGATCCCCCTTGGACCGGCGCTCTGATCTTCCAGGTTCCAGATAGGCAGAGAAACCCGTCAGTCTAAAGACGTACTTAGCTGCATAAATCAAGTCCCGCAGTGATCAGCTTAAAGGACAAGTGCCATGAAAAAACCTTTTCCCAGTAATTGAAGCACATTACAAAGTTATATAATTCTGTAATGTGCTTCAATCATCTATCTGCCTACCTTCCCTGTCTTTTCCCCCCTCCACCCCCGCCAGGAAGTGTCCTAACTCACACAGACCTAATGACTGCCGTCACCGTCACCAAGCTCTTCTCTCAGCTCCTTCTCCTGTTACACTAGCCTCCCCCCTCCCCTGCCTTGTAAGGTGACTCAGCTTGCTCAGCTCCCATTGGCTGAACAACTGCAAGCCATCACTTGTCACATGTCATGCTTATCTTCCCTCCGACTGACTGGGGCACTTAGGCAGCCCCCCCCCCACCTCTCCTGCTGCCGTGGACTCAGTGAGTGAATGAGTCATGAGCAAGCTGAGTCACCTGACAAGGAGGGGGAGGCTGGTGTAACAGGACCTAGAGCAGCCCTCCTGCTGATGACTCATCCTCACAAGAAGGAGCTGCATGGTGACGGTGACGACAGTCATTAGGTCTGTGTGAGTTAGGACCCTTCCTGGTGAGGGGTGGGGGTGGGGGGGAAAGACAGGGAAGGGAGGCAGATAGATGATTGAAGCACATTACAGAGTTATATAACTTCGTAATGTGCTTCAATTACTGGGAAAAAGTTTTTCATGGTACTTGTCCTTTAACTCCTGCATTGCCAGGAAGCTGAGAAGCAAGCACGCGTGTCACACAAAAGTAAAATCAAGCCCAGTTATCACCAGGCTACTGCACATTCCTGACACCATGGTTGTAATATTAGTTATAGTCAGAAATCTGCCATTGATGATGATTGCAGTATGTGGGAGAGATAAAGTTGAGGAAAATATTAGAGATGAACGAAAATGCCTGGCAAAGTGTGGTGCTTGATCGAGCATTGGGGTGCTCCATGGAGCTCTGTTGAGTACCTTGCGCCGCTTAAGTTGCTTAGCCTTTCAATAAGCTTTAAGGCTGTGGAAACGCATAGCATATTTCTACAACCTTAAATCAAAAGGGGAAGGGGTTAAAATTACACTTTCTGCTCCAGTCTTCCAGCTGGTATCTTCACTATCACTGCTTAGCCAACCAGGGGCTGCAGTGGTGTCCCACCTCAGCCACTCTTCAGCCGAGTGGAGTCTCTGGGGGGAGACTTAACCCCCTGGGGCCAGACTGTAACTTTGGGTTAAAGGAGAAGTCCAGTGAAAAATTTTATTAAAGTATTATGTTGCCCCTCAAAAGTTATACAAATCACCAATATATACTTATTACGGGAAATGCTTATAAAGTGTTTTTTTCCCTGCACTTACTACTGCATCAATGCTTCACTTCCTGGATAACATGGTGATGTCACTTCCTGGATAACATGGTGATGTCATGACCAGACTCCCAGGGCTGTGCTTTCTGTGGCTGCTGGAGAGGATGATGGCAGAGGGATGCTCAGTGTCCCTCCAGTGCCCTGTGTCCCTCAGTGTCCCCCTGCCATCATCCTCTCCAGCAGCCACAGCCCGCACAGCTCAGGGAGTTGGGTCGTGACATCACTATGTTATCCAGGAAGTGACATCACTATGTTATCCAGGAAGTGACATTACCATGTTATCCAGGAAGTGACATCACCATGTTATCCAGGGAGTGACATCACCATGTTATCCAGGAAGTGACATTACCATGTTATCCAGGAAGTGACATCACCATGTTATCCAGGAAGTGAAGCCTTGATGCAGTAGTAAGTGCAAGGAAAAAAGCACTTTATAAGCATTTCCCGTAATAAGTGTATCTTGGTGATTTGTATAACTTTTGGGGGGCAATAAAATACTTTAATAAAACTTTTCGCTGGACTTCTCCTTTAAGCAAGTACCTTTGGCTCTGTTGAGCGGCGGGCACCTGGTTAAATACCCAAATATCCCATTGTTTTCAATGGGGTTCATTATTTGACTTGAGTATTTGAGTGTTAGATCAACTCTAGAACATTTTTATGTCACTTTTTTAGTAGTTCCAAGCACTGCCTTTTCCATCTCGCTGCAGGAGCCAGTCTCCATTATAAGTCGATAAAGCAGGGATGGGGAACCTTCGGCCCTCCAGCTGTTGCAAAACTACAATTCCCATCATGCTTGGACAGCCTTTCCTGTCCAGGCATGATGGGAGTTGTAGTTTTGCAACAGCTGGAGGGCTAAAGGGTCCCTATCCCTGCTGTAGAGATTATTTCCTGCAGTAAGATAGAAATCTCAGAGAGATAAGTGGTGAAGCCTTTATTGGACCACTTCTCCCGCTTTTATCTAACGATTGGTGGGGGTCTCAACATTCAGACCCCCCAATATCTCTAGGGCATGTCAATTTTTTTTTTTTTTAAGTGTCAGGGACAGTTTAATGGGGGTAAACATGTTTCTGAACACTGATTTATAGATGGTTTACACGGGGGAAAAAAATCAACTTCTGTGTCTTACCTATCTTATCTGAGCTCCTTTTAACGTTATCTTCATTGTGAGAGTTTCTTTTCCCCTCACACTAAAAGAGTGTGATAATCCTTCTGGTTTTCAGTAGGGATTCCCACCAGGAAGTTTTGGGTCTTACTTGAGGCACCTTACAGGTCATGGCCCTCTGTCAAGCCTCTCTGAAAAAAACTAAAGCAGATGGAGAAGAGACCAGACAAGGCAAAGCTCAGATTATGGTCATAGACACTATAACGAGACCTACAAAGAGTCAGGGCCACAAGCTCAGGGTCAAAGTCAAAGGTCAAGCCACGATTCAGAGTCCTAGAGATGTGGGGACACTAGACAAGTAAACTACTGTTCTCAGACTTGAAGGAGGCAAGAGTCCCTTTCAATAGGTTCTTATGAACATCTAATCCCAGGCAGGTGCTAACCAAGGCAGTCCTCTGGCATGGCCACCAACAGTACCGCATGGGCTATATCACTAATATATATATCACATATTGAAGATAGCCATTAGATATCTCAGACATGTCTCGTTTCTATTAAGACGTGTATTTTACTTTTCAGTTGGAGGCCAATAAAAAAATAACCAGCTTCAAAAAACCTCTTTATGCAATTTTTATACTAATATAATGCACATGTTCTTCTTATTGCCTCAGAATGTACCGAAGAAAGTCTTTTGGATTAGATTAACTTTGACAAGCATTTGGGAGATGAAATTCCTTCAGGTCAAGAGAAATACTGTCGGAATCTCTTGACCCGATGAAAGGAGTTTATTTCCCAGTAGCTTGTCTAAAACATTTGTCTTGTTCAGCAATGCTTAGAAGAACAAGGAAGGATCGTCCGATAAGCTGTAGGAGGAGCGATAGGAGGGATGAGGAGCTTCAGCTCATTGACAGTCATTTGTGTATAACTCTTATCTCTTGAGAAAAGGCGGTATAACACGGAACGCTTTTCGCTCGAAAAATCGTTAAATCGTTTGGATTTGAACGATAATCGTTTAGTGTAATAGCAAACAACGATTAAACGACCAACGAGAAATCGTTGGTCATTTAATAGAATTTGGACCTAGTTTAATCGTTGATCATTTGCAAATCGTTCGCATGTAATAAGACGTTGTTCGGTCCTTTGCAGTAGCGGCAAACGCAGTAGTGACAAAAGGACAAATGCAATAACGATCATAAGTAACGATCATCATTCCGTGTAATTGGGTGAACGATTTCAGGTCGTTTGAGTTTGTCTATTATTGAACGTCGAAAAATCGCTTCGTGTAATAGTACCCAAAGGTGGGGGATACAAAAAGGCAAAACAAAAAAAAAAATCACAAAGGTATTAAAAAAAACCTAAAACAATTCAAAAAAAGGTCATTGAGACATCACACCACTAAAAACTAAGGATGGTCCGAACCTGCCGAGGTTCGGGTTCGTATGAACCCGAACGCTCGGCATCAGATTCCCGCTGTCTGGCGACTCCGTGCAGCGGGTGGATACAGCGGGAGGACCGCCTGGAAAACTGGGATACAGCCTGTGGCTATGGCTGTGCGATGCCCTGACCCGTGGGGGTCACTTCGCAGTGCAGATGTTGTGAGCAAGCAGGAACCGGGGCAGCTGCAGGGTATAGGATTGTCACAGTACAGGGCCTGAGGATGGCACAGCTGAGGGACCGGTCTGCGGATTCTGCGGTAGGATTGCTACTGGGCATGCGATTCTTCGCTGTACCTAGTCAGGGCACCAGTAAACGGACACCAATGCCAGGGTTCAGTAACAGCGGTGGTTACACTTTTATTGTAACTGAGGTAACTGGTAGCAACAGTCTCTTCCGGATGCAACCGGGTATATAGCAGACTTATATAGACAGAGCTAAGGTGGTGCTGCATAGGCTGAGGTGAAACATGCCGGATGATGGGAGTAGTAGTGAGAGAGGAATAGAGATGCTGGGTGGATTTAGAGTACTTGCGGTATGAATCTTGACTTGATGAAGAGATGAATAACAGGAACGACACCCAGATGAGAGGATACTCCAGGCACTTGAGCAGACGGACAGCCAGGATCTGTTACAGCAGCGCACCAGGTCCACTCTTCTGAAGGTGAAGAGAGACACAAACACACGACCTCCTTGCTTGGGAGCAGGGGCCGGAACTAACTAGCAAGGGGAAGTCACATGGTACTCCTGGCCAAAGCTCGACGGTCATTGGAGGAACCATGGTTACAGGGCTTGGTCACGTGATCCTCAGCCTTTGCATACCACTGCACAGAGTTAAACACATGTACAATATACATGAACCTGAGAGAAATAGGGACTATATAGTCACAGTTGCAGTGCAAATAGTTTCCAGAACAGGCATGGCTGTAATAGCAAAAATAAACTGACAGTGAGAAACAGACAGCGTGTTCTTGGACACTGCAGCTGTATCCCAATTTTCCAGGCGGTCCTCCATCTGTATCCACCCTCTCCACGGAGCGGGCAGACAGCGGGAATCATTGCCGAGAGTTCGAGTTTGTACGAACCCGAACCTCGTCAGGTTCAGACCATCCCTACTAAGAACGTTGTCTTCTTAGACTAAAGGCTCTATGACACAAAACGATTATTGGCCTTAGCTGGCCGATTACCGACTGTTCGGTTAGATAATTGTTAAGTGTAATAGGACATGTTGAAAGGCCACAATCAGCCGAAATGCAGGGGCAACTGAGACAGTTTCACTTTACACCATGTTTGATAAATCTCCCCCAATGTGTGTTTAGGGAGGAGATGGGAGCAGAAAGACCTGGAAGGTTTGATCAAAGAAAGAGAGACATAACCATTGGAGAGAAAAAAGAAAAATCTAAGAGAGTAATATGGAAAGGTTAAACAGAAGGTAAAAGCGTATGGAGAGAAGAATACACTTCAAGTTGGGGTAGATGAGAGCATTATATATGGCCAGAGCCCCAAGATGCAAAGTTTCTGGGGTGCCCCGACAACCTGCATAATATACCCTAGAATTTAAAATGGTAAGAGCATGATTGACTGGGGGGGGGGGGGGGGGGCGGAGGCAAGCTACAGACCAAAAATATAATAAAGGGGGAAAAGTGGTAAATTGGTAAGGAAAAGAGGTAGAGTTAAACTCTCCAGTAGTTAGAGTAAGAAAATTAAGAAGATGGAAGAAAGAATGGTAGCAGACATGGTAATGTGAAATTATAAGTGATAAGATGGGGAGTAGAATAAAATAGAATAGAGATGGCAATATTTTAAAAACAGAAGTTCAGGAGTGGGACATCCCAAGACATGGATTAGAAAGAGGGAAGACTTTTCTATGATAGGAATTAGAAAACTACCAAGTAAGATCAGTTGATAGTCACTCAGGACGCTTCCTGTAATTGTAGCCCTTTGGATGGAGATGGATTGGTAACAATAAGATGCCACTCTATAGTCAGTGTGTTTATTCCCACAATCTCAGGTGCTGCATTGTGTCACTGATGTAGGGGGCCCATATGGCCACTTAAGCAAGATTAGGTTTTTGGATTCATGGGTAAGATACCCATTCATGTCATCCACTTTTTTCTATGAAGGAAAAATTTTTTCCTTAGAATAACATGTGAACTTTGGCTAGAACTTATAGAGGTTGGCTGGCATAAACTATTAATGTGCAATGCTGCTGGGACTGCGGTGAACACAACAGTGCTGTAAACTCATGTGTCCCACTCCTCCGCAGCCACCAGTTCCTGGGCCCCTCATTGTCCTCTGCTCTCCGCCGCTGTCATATTTTCCTTTAACATTGTTCCCCCTGGAAATAGTCGCTCAGCATGGTGCATAGTGCAGGATAGCATTGTCTACTCAGCATAGACACTGCTATACTGTGCTATGCACTATGCTGAGCGGCCATTTGCGGTGGGAAAGGCACATCAGCAGATTTTATGAAACAGATGACAACAGTGGAAAGTAGGGGACAACGGGAGGCCCAGAAACCGACAGCTGCAATGGAGCAGGACAGGTAAGTATACACCACTGTTATGTCCCCCCGCAACCCATCGCAGCTTTGTAACCCCTTTAACAGGGATCTGCACTGTTTTACAGGTATCCTTTTTTTATGTATTATTTGGGCCTAACAAAGGCATGACTTTAGTCAGCTGTACCTGTCACTCGCAGCAGGTTTGGTCATCAGTCAAAGGTATATGGGGCTCTCCAGAACGGCCACTGAAAGATGATGTCATGATGGAAAGTCCCCTCCCCATAGAGAACACAGGATTGTTTTGCCGTGTTGAACATTTCTGTGTATGGGAGACAGGAGAGATAACTAAGGCGTATAGCCACCTTTAAAAGAAGCCTGTCACCCCGGCTGCCGGGGTGAATCCAACCTGACCCCCCGGTGGAGCCCCGTATACTTACCCCTTCCTCAAAGTCCCAGTACCGGACCCGTCCTGCGGCCGAGAAATCCCAGTCGGAAGCCGTGTGCGCGCTCATCAGAGATGAGTTTAGTCATTCTCTATGGGTATCAGACTCATCTCAAAGCGCACACACGGCTTCTGGCGGGGATTTCTAGGCGACTGGACTGGGACCGGGACTTTGAGGAAGGGGTAAGTATAAGGGGCTCCACCAGGGGGTCGGGTGGGCCTCACTCTGGCAGCCGGGGTGACAGGTTCCCTTTAAGTATATCAAGTGTTAAGTCTATGTTCACACACAGCAAAATAAAGGCAAAATACAATAGTAAAATAGGTATAAAACATGGCTGTAGTTTGAATCTAAAAATATGTCACATGAAAATTGCACACATTATATATATATATATATATATATATATATAATTTATTGTGTTGTGGACTGACATTTTTCCATAGACTTTAAGGCTATGTTCGCATAATTTTTTTTTTTTAAGACATTTGGCAGACATTTTTCATAATTTGCATAAACCTTTTTTATAAATATTTAACAAACATTGTTTGCATTCTTTTTTTCATTTTATTTTAACTCAAAAACTTCCTACTGTATTCAGCAACCCGTTGCGAAACTACATCCCCCATCATGCCCTGGTGGTACCACAAAAGGAGTTGTAGTTTTGCAACAGTTGGAGAGGCACAGGTTGTTGGACATGGCCTCCTTTCTTATGAGTTGGGGTGGAAATGGTAATTGTTTACAAATGGCAGCAGAATGAAGTGACAGTGTTATCGTGTAGGAGCGGCCGGTGTTCTCTGTGGTGAATGGAGAACCCGCTGCCTAATTTGCTGCTGCTAATTTGCATGACAAATCCAATGCTTTCAAGAAGGACAATGGCCTCCCAAGTTACTGAGGCGGCAGACAATTCTATTTATCAGGCAGCTTTAGAAAGAAGGTTAAGCTTTTAGAGGACGAAGAACAACTTTTCTGTTTTGCACTGTTTATATAAGGTTTGCTTAAAGGGGCATGCCGACATCAGGTAAAAAATTATATAAAAATGCTCCCGAAGCATACAGCATTGCTCACCTGTCTGTCCCAGAACTAAAACCACCAAGAATCTATAGGGGAAGGGGGATTTATCAAACATGGTGTAAAGTGAAACTGACTCAGTTGCCCCTAGCAACCAATCAGATTCCACCTTTCATTCCTCACAGACTCTTTGGAAAATGAAAGGTGGAATCTGATTGGTTGCTAGGGGCAACTGAACCAGTTCTACTTCACACCATGTTTGATAAATCTCCCCCTATATGTTTTACAAGTATGTCATTCTCTCCTCTACCCTATTTTTTCACTATTTCATGGTCGCTGAGTGCTACAATTCCCAGAATTCATTGCTATCTATTAGCTCTTCATCATAGACCTCCAACTGTGTATACTCCTATACCTCCCAACTTTTTTCAGAGCAAAGAGGGACATTCATAACCACACCCAAACACTTTTGCCACCGCTGTTCACACAATTGGGGTAGTGCTCTATGCTGCAGATTTTTGGCAGCAGAAAATGCCAGCAAAAGCCAGAAGTGGATTCACACCATACCGTCACACTGTTACTGACCAGTATACCAAGACCAATAATACTAGTATATAAGAAACAAATATTATCACTAATCCGTCACCACATAGTGACTAATACCCCCATACCATTACAAAATACAGTACACTACGACCAGTAATAGCAGCAATAAGACCAATAATAGCAGTATATGAAAAACAAATATTATCACCACACCATGACCACCGCATAGTCACTAATACCACCATACCATGACTAAAAAATGCCTGCTATACAAACACAATTATCCCCTAACACCAACCTATATTGAGGTGGATACCAATGGTTTACAGGCTCTGTACATAAGTGATTACAGTGCAGTTACATCCAGTCTCGCACAGGGGGCATCTTCCCTGATAAGAGTTGTTCACTTTTTCTCTCTTTTTCTCATCATGAAGACTTCTTACAGCCATTATTTTTCTAACATTTTAGGTTCTTTATTCCAGCACTATCCTCACCTCTCTACAAAGTCCCCATCTGAATTGCTCCATACTGTAACACTGCCCATTTTGGCCCCATCTATTCCCCTTACATAGAAAGAAAGGTCCCATCTGTGCCCTCATATAATAGATAACCCCACTCGGTACCTTCAAATAGAAGGAATGGGGGCATATATAATATATGTACCCCATATATTAGTTAGGCCTTCTCTTTTACCTCAATATAGTGTTCAGACCCCCGTCCATCTATATAGTAAAAAGGATTCTCTGTGCCAATAGCCCCCCTCCCCCCTTCCCCAGTAGATTCATTCCCTAGCAGCTCCTCTGCTTGTGGAATTGTTCAGCACAAGCAAGCATGCTGTAAACGGGGCATATTCTTCCCTGAATGTTTCAATAAGGTGCACATGACAGTAATATAGGCTAATCTTTTTTTTTTTCTCACCACCAGGCCTAAAACTAAGCTGAAACCTCCTGTTCTGTCTTTGATGATAAGGAGGAGGCAGCTGTAAAGTGATCTGTACAGCAGTACAGTGAAAAGTGACACCAAAAGATAGAGAAAACAATAAATGAAGCTCACACCTCTTGAAAGGCCACAGAGGAACATGTTTCAGTATCGACTTTTCATTGAAAAAAACTTTTAGTTTTGGGTGAATTGTGTGATTTTTTTTTTTTTACTAAAACCCATTTTACATTTTCCTATTTATTCCCCCCCCCCTCCACACACAGACACACACACACACACACACACACACACACACACACACGTGTCACCTTTGCAGGTCTGTAAGCGCCAAAGCTCTAGTGTAAACCTTGTATGCCGTCAAATTGAAATTCACATGAATATCTACATACCAGCCGGTTCAAGTAATGGCAGATATGTGTATATTTATGAGGGAATAATCATACAGGGATAAGATGTGACAACATTGCACCTGACAGAAATCAGGAAGAGACTTGTCATGTTGTCAGACTCGATCAGTAACCCAGAATATAGGTTTACGACTTCAAGCAATTATATCGTGGAAGAAGGGTAAAAATACATTGTAGTGTACAGTAATATATACATATATACATTTAGTTGTGTTTATTGGGGAACATATCTGCTGAATGTAGTGTGAAGGGGAGATGGATACCTTCACCTCCTCAGAAAAAGCAACCGATTTTCCATTTGCTCTTGATCAGCTGATTGCTAGTAGTCTGACCACTTAATTTTCTGGTATTAGAAAATTGTATTTAAAGGGGTACTCCAGCGAAAATATTTTTTCTTTCATATCAACTGGTGTCAGAAATTTATATAGATTTGTAATATACTTCTATTTAGAAATCTCAAGTCTTCCAGTACTTATCAGCTGCTGTATGTCCTACAGGAAGTGGTGTTTTCTTTCCAGTCTGACACAGTGCTCTCTGCTGCCACCTCTGTCCATGTCAGGAACTGTTTAAAGCAGTAGAGGTTTTCTATGAGAATTTGCTGCTGCTCACAGACAGAGGTGGCAGCAGAGAGCATTGTGTCAGACTGGAAAGGAAACACCACTTACGGCAGGACATACGGCAGCTGATAAGGACTGAAATATGTGTGATTTTTAATTATAAACACCCCAAAACACCCAAAAACATAGAATTTACTAATTCTAATACTAATAGTACTGGCTTTAGTTGCTTGCTTGACTTACCCCTGACAGTATAGTCCATTCATTTTCAGTGTGGTGTTGTCTCCTCCTTCCTTCCCGAGATGACGACTCATTCCCCAATTTTTGTTAGGAGGCTTCGCTGAATTTTGTCACGTACCGCCCCCTAAGTGATGTCACCACCTCTGACTGACCCCATCAGCCTACATCATCCTCTCCCTGTCATAAACATATATATATATCTTTATTAGGAAACTCAGGGAAGAACGGGGTGTGTTGCATAATGCCACAAGCAGAGGAGCAGACAGGAAGTGAATACTGCGGGCTCACATACTCCAATGGCTGTGTAGAGAAATGTTCTGCTCCAGTTGTAGGAGTTAGAGTGTACAGTAGACAGATTGTTATAAAGAGGTAAAGGATAGGGAAAGCAATGCATTCTGGGAATTGTAATACTGAAAAACTGCTCAACCAGGAAGTATAGTGATTTCTGGTGTGGGAACAGAGGACTGCAAACCTACAAAACACATGGATTTTAGTGGTTTTAGAACAGATGAAAACAATGGAGCAATGTTACATGCTTTGGCAGGAATTTTTTATTTATTTTTTTATCTTGTATTGGAGTACCCCTTTAAGTGTCAATAACTCATGAAGCAATCAGTGGGCAGCATAACATTTGTCTTACAGTGGCCACTGCTGGAGAAATGTGGTATTACACCTGACTCGTTCCCAGGCTCAAAGAGGCAGATTCCAAAGAATCCCACTCTCTGTTATGTCATCTCCATAAACTGTGAAAAGCGAAGACACTTTTTGCCTTTTGTATAGTTTGCAATGAACTCAGGGGAAAAAAACGCAGGATTAGGAAAACTACATTTCATCTAATCTCTGTAGAATAAAGAATATTTAATGATGTTGCTTTTAAGTGAAGATATGTGTTTAGCCAGGGGCATAAGTGAACAGCCAAGGGTCCCCAAAGCAAAACTTGTAATGAATCAAGAAAAAGCGAAGTATGTAGGTGTATGACAAGCTGGCAGAGATGCACACAGACATCCAGGTATTTAGAGGACATTTACATGCTCACATTTTTTTAATTGACACTTTTTATTTTTCTTACAGCGTCCTTCTTTGCCGTAACTTTCTCCTATGATGAGGAGAATCTTGACAGATCAGTTGAAACTGAAAACGTCAACATAAATGGATGCTGCTATAAACCTAAGGCACCCTACTCCTATATTGTATTCATTCCTATTCTGGTATCTTCTGGATTTCTGCTCAGGACCACGTGACAGTAATAAGAAGGAAATGGACAGGAGTGGCACAGCCGGGTATACCCAACTCGGATAGCATTGCTTCTGTTGGCTGGGGATATGGATTGAACCATCTTAGGTATGTTCCTCTGCAGAAATTTAGAGGGTTGTATCATAAAGGGCCTATAGGCGATGTGGAATGGGGATCCACTTCTTGATAACCACTTAGCTAACAAAGAGCGGCATCTGCTCTTATGGTCTCAGCTTGGCCAGATATTACAAGGTTGCCTATTCACTTAAAGGGGTACTCCGGGTTAGGTGTTTATTTACTGTATGACTGGGGAAGGGGTGGATATAGAGGCTGCCGGTCACTTACCTCCCCGGTTCCAGCGCCGGGTCCCGGATCGCACCGACCCGATCTCCTGTCCGGCTGCCACTTCCTGGTCTGAGCTGCCATGAGACATAATGTCTCATGGCAGCTCAGCCATTCAGTGGTTGAGGCGGGACCCACTACGACAGATGAATGGCTGAGCTGCCTTGAGGCGTCACGTCTCAAGCTGCAGCTCAGACCAGAAAGCGGCAGCGGGACGGGAGATCGGGTCGGTGCGATCCGGGACCCGGCGATGGAACCGGGGAGGTAAGTGACCGGTGGCTTCTATTTCCACCCCTTCCCCGGCCATACACTGAAAATACACATAGCCCGGAGTACCTCTTTAAATTGCTGCCTTCTAAGGTCATCGCAAGGAAAAAATATGGCTGTCAGGGACGTACGCTTAAAAAGCTAGATAAACCGATAAAATGATCTTTGAGTCTTTAAAGGGGTATTCCCATCTTAACAAATTAATATGTACACATTTCCACATTAATACTATGGGGGGAAATCTATCAAGGGCACAACGCCTATTTTTAGGTGAATAATTGGATTTTTCACCCATTTGAACCATATATGAACCAGTATTTGACGGCCAAATATTTATAGGATACTAACCAAAGAAAAAATTGCAAAAACCATACGTAAATAGAGAAAATATATACAAATTCTTTATTAAACCAATAATTTAATACATGATATAGACATGGGATAAAATGCGCATGTGTATATAAGATGGTATATATAGAAATGTAAATCCAGTAAAGGTAGGTGAGTATTAATAAGGGTGCTTACAATAATGCTAGGCGGTCACCCAGTGTATGGCACATGACTAATGAATTATAGTGAGTAACCTCCTATGCGCTCTGGGCCAGCATACTGGGCAACTGGACGAATACTCTGTAGAAAAATTGCATGTTTTAGACTCAATGGTAAATGTCCCCCTGTATGTAATAGGTTTCTATATCTAGGTCCTCTTTCATTTATCAATATTGGGCTGTCTTTGATCAGTGAGATTGGTACTCGGTTGCAGTGCATCTAGAAGGTACGATGAATTGGTCATCCAGGCCACACGAAAGATCACTGTATTGTTCCTGCGGCTATTTAAATGTATTACTATCTTTCACAACGGGAGTCGTCGATCCGCTGTACCACCACTGGTGGTGGCTAAAGCCGCACCAGGGAGTGGAGTCTAAGGGGGCCATTGGCCTTCACCAGTGCCTGCCGCAATGCTGAATGGACCAGGCGACCCCCCAGGTAACTACCCCTGGCTTGGCTTGTTTGAGGCGATGGGCGAGGTGCAGATGGAGACACATAGGTAGGCAATCGGAAACACAGCAGGACTCGCGGCTAGAACCATAGGCAGCAAGAACACGGCAGGACTCACGTCTGGAACCACAGGCAGCGGGAACACGACAGGACACGCGGCTGGAACCACAGACAGGAACCACGGGCAGGAATCCCGGTAAGCATGCAGAGGCTCCGACACTAGGAATTTATAGGAAGGTGATTAACCCCTTCACGTCAGCAATCTGTATATATACGTTCCTATTGCACATGCCCCGTGCAGTAGGAATGTACATATACGTTCCTGACTGAGGGGGGCTTTATGATGAGAGTGGGATCGCTGCAGGGACAGCGATCCCGCTCTCATCTGTGTACAGCCCCTGGGATAATGAGAGTCAGCTGCGATCCCGCAGCTGACCCCCATTAACCCCTTAGTGACCGCCGAA
The DNA here is from genome assembly GCF_027789765.1 of Dendropsophus ebraccatus. Lineage (NCBI taxonomy): Eukaryota > Metazoa > Chordata > Amphibia > Anura > Hylidae > Dendropsophus > Dendropsophus ebraccatus. Next base: position 81,767,660 of record NC_091463.1, read on the forward strand.
GCGGCGGTCACTAATGGACCGGTGCCGCCGCTATATTTCATCTCCCCCCACCGTGAATCCATGGTGGGGGGAGATGAAATAAGTAAAATCAGACCCCAGACCAGCCCCCCTAGTGCCCCGGTATCTAACCCCCCCCTCCCCGCGGCGGCCATCGGATCCAAGATGGCCGCCGCCATCACTGTGAACAGAGTATATCTGTTCACAGTGATCAGAAGTAAAAAATTAATGAAACACCCATGCTCTCCGCCACCGGAGGTAGCGGAGAGCATGGGGCAGTCATCAGGACCCCCCTGTGGGGTCCCGGTACAAGCGATCAGCAGTATATACTATATACCGCTGATCGCTTGTGCCATGTGCTCCAGGCACTTTTTATCCCCTGTCACCATGAATGATTGGTGACAAGGGATAAAAAGTGATGTCCCCCCACCCCCCAAGATTGCACGCAACCACCGCACGTCGCCTCTGACCACCACACGTCGCCTATGACCACCGCACCTTGCCTCTGACCACCGCACCTTGCCTCTGACCACCGCACCTTGCCTCTGACCACCGCACGTCGCCTCTGACCACCGCACCTTGCCTCTGACCAACGCACGTTGCCACTGACCACCGCACCTTGCATCTGACCACTGCACCTTGCCTCTAACCACCACAAATTGCCAGTCACCCCCTCCAGATTGCCCGTAACCACCCCAGATTACAGGTACCCACCTCAGATTACCTATTAGCACTTCAGTTTATCCGTAACCACAGCAGGTTGCCTGTAACCACCCCAGATTGTCTGTAACCACCCCAGATTGTCCGTAACCACCCCAGATTGTCCGTAACCACCCCACGTTGCCCGTAACCACAGAGGGTTGCCTGTAACCACCCTAGATTGTCTGTAACCACAGCAGGTTGTCTGTATTCAGCCCACGTTGCCTGTAACCACCCCAGGTTGTCTGTAACCACCCCAGATTGTCCGTAACCACCCCACGTTGCCTCTAACCACCCCAGGTTGCCTCTAACCACCCCAGGTTGCCGTAACCACAGCAGATTGTCCGTAACCACCCCAGATTGTCCGTAACCACAGCAGGTTGCCTGTAAACACCCCAGATTGTACGTAACCACCCCAGATTGTCCGTAACCACCCCAGATTGTCCGTAACCACCCCACGTTGCCTCTAACCACCCCAGGTTGCCTCTAACCACCCCAGGTTGCCGTAACCACAGCAGATTGTGTGTAACCACCCCAGATTGTCCGTAACCACAGCAGGTTGCCTGTAAACACCCCAGATTGTACGTAACCACCCCAGATTGTCCGTAACCACCCCAGATTGTCCGTAACCACCCCACGTTGCCTCTAACCACAGCAGGTTGCCTGTAACCACACCAGATTGTCTGTAACCACAGCAGGTTGTCCGTAACCACCCCACGTTGCCTCTAACCACCCCAGGTTGCCTCTAACCACCCCAGGTTGCCGGAACCACAGCAGGTTGCCCGTAACCACCCCAGATTACCCGTAACCACCTCAGACTGCCCGGAACCACCTCTAGGTTACCCGGAACCACCCTAGACTGTCCGTAACCACCCCAGACTGTCCGTAACCACCCCACAATTCCTGTAATCTAATTTTTTTATTTTATTTTAGTAACTGCGCTATTCTAATAACTATTACTAGCTGCGGTTTTGCTCCGGCAAATTGGCGCTCCTTCCCTTCTGAGCCCTGCTGTGTGCCCATACAATGGTTTATGCCCACATATGGGGTACCGTTGTACTAAAGAGAACCTGCGTTACAGATTTTGGGGTACATTTTTTCTCCTGTTCCTTGTGAAATTTAGAAATTTCAAACTAAACCAACATATTATTGGAAAAATTCAAGTTTTTCATTTTTACTGTCTACTTTTGAATACTTTCCTCTAATACCTGTGGGGCCAAAATGCTCATCCTACCCCAAGATGAATTCTTTGAGTGGTGTACTTTCCGAAATGGGGTGACCTTTGGGGGGGATTCTATTCTGCAGACACGACAGGGGCCCTGCAAACGCACCTGGTGCTCAGAAACTTCTTCAGAAAAATCTACACTGAAAATGCTAATTGGCGCTCCTTCCCTTCTGAGCCCCGCTGTGTGCCCATACAGTGGTTTATGCCCACATATGGGGTACTGTTCTACTCAGGAGAACCTGCGTCACAGATTTTGGGGTGAATTTTCTCTCTTGTTCCTCATGAAATTGAGAAATTTCAAACTAAAGGAACATATTATTGGAAAAATTCGAGTTTTTCATTTTTACTGTCTACTTTTGAATACTTTCCTCTAATACCTGTGGGGTCAAAATGCTCACCACACACCAAGATAAATTCTTTGAGGGGTGCACTTTCCAAAATGGGGTGACTTATGGCGAGATTTTACTCCGCTGGCACTACAGGGGCACTGCAAACACACCTGGCGCTCAGAAACTTCTTCAGCAAAATCTGCTTTGAAAAAGCTAATTGGCGCTCCTTCCCTTCTGAGCCCTCCTGTGTGCCCATACAGTGGTTTATGCCCACATATGAGGTACCTTTTTACTCAGGAGAACCTGCGTTACAAATTTTGGGGTACATTTTTTCTCTTGTTCCTCGTGAAATTGAGAAATTTCAAACTAAAGGAACATATTATTGGAAAAATTCGAGTTTTTCATTTTTACTGTCTACTTTTGAATACTTTCCTCTAATACCTGTGGGGTTAAAATGCTCATCCTACCCCAAGATGAATTCTTTGAGGGGTGTACTTTCCAAAATGGGGTGACTTATGGGGTTTTTTCTCTTTGCTGACACTACAGGGGCTCTGCAAATGCACCTGGCGCTCGGAAACTTCTTCAGCAAAATCTGCAATGGAAAAGCTAATTGGCGCTCCCTTCCTTCTGAGCCCCGCTGTGTGCCCATACAGTAGTTTACGCCCACATATGGGGTACCGTAGTACTCAAGAGAACCTGCATTACAAATTTTGTGGTGCTTTTTCTCTCATGTTCCTTTTAAAAATGAGAAACTTTAATCTAAACGTATATATTATTGGAAAATTTTAATTTTTCATTTTTTTACGGCATAATGGTGAATACTTTCCTCCAGCCCCTGTAGGGTTAAAATGCTCATTGTACCCCTAGATAAATTCTTTAAGGTGTCTAGTTTCCAAAATGGGGTCACTTATGGGGGTTTCCAGTATACAAATCTCCTAAATCAACTTAAAAAAAGAACTGGTCCCTAAAAAAATCAGTTTTGGAAACTTTCACGAAAATGTGATAATTTGCTGATAAATTTCTAAGTCCTGTAACACCCTAAAAAAGTAAAATATGTTTATGAAATGAAGCCAGAATAAAGAGGACATATCGGTAATGTGACTTAGTAACTTATTTATGTCATACGACTTTCTTTTTTTAGAAGCAGAGAATTTCAAAGTTCATAAAATGCTAATTTTTTCAATTTTTCATGATATTTTGATGTTTTTCACAAAAAACACACAAAGTAGTGACCAAATTTTGCCACTAATATAAAGTGCCATATGTGACGAAAAAACAGTCTCAGAATCGCTAGCATACGTTAAAGCATCACTGAGCTATAAGAGCATAAAGTGAGACAGGTCAGATTTTGAAAAATGAGCCTGGTCTTTTAGGTGCAAATAGGCTTGGTCTTGAAGGGGTTAATAGGAAGGTGATTGGTGCACTTGGCCTAGGAAGTGGTGATGTGCGCCAGTGATGAGAAGAGCAAGCAGGAGCATGGCAGGATAAAAGCACACACGGAAGACTGGGGAACGAGTTGACCCGCGTCCCTGCATCAGAGATGCGGCGTCTGGAGGAGAGACAAGGCGAGGAGAGTGAGGACGGCCGCATCCCGAATCACGGGCTGCGCCCATGACGCCATCAGCCACACATCCTTTGTTCCCACAAGGTCATGTGCAGCCAATACCAATATGCAATCAGTCAAGGAGCAGACGTTTTCCCAAACCTCAGCTGATCGCTGTCACTGTTTCTAGCAACGCTCCTGGCAAATGATCAGCCTGTGTAAAAGACCCTTTAGTTTTGGCTCTGAGGCTGTGTGAAAGACAGGGAAGTCAGGAGTGCAAATCTTTGTGAATGTATAGTATAGCTTCGGGCCCCTATTTGACAGCTCAGTGGATTCCTGCCCCCAGCTGGTGCCAGGGTCAGAGAAAAGTAACCCTGGTACACCAATGCTTCTATGAGAGTTTTGCATAGTGCCATCAGGAGAGTGCATGCTGAGGTCAGCAGCAATGACATCACCACAAAACTGCTGGCCTGAGCTGCCAATCAAGAGCTAGTCCCGCCCTCTTAAACCAGGAAGTGAGAGCAGAGTGTGGTTGGGAATACCCCTTTAATTGTGACAACCCATTTAAAATATCTTCAATTTTTACTAAAATACATTTTTGTTATTTGAAAAAAAATTGATCAATGTTATTAAAATCTTATTGGGCAACTCTGTCTTGAACTTAGAGAAAATATTGTTAGGTCATATGACATTTCTTACATCTTATCAAGTTTTCATCAAAACTTTCCCTGTTCCATGTTTTAACATAAAACATCTTTATTGCCAAATATCTCAGTAAAGAATTATATATATATATATATATATATATATATATATATATATACTGTATATATGTCATACAATCCAATGCATCTAAGTTGGCAAGGAAATAAACACAAAAAGAAGCCTTCTCGAAAAACCAAACCACAAAAGGAGGTCAATCAGTGGAAACAAACATAGAGTTTCCTATGGAGCTGCTCATCGGGAGGTCTGAAAAGGCCTTGAGCTTACCAAGATCACTTTGGTTTACAACAGTTAACATCAAATACGGGCTAAGAACACCAAGCTGTGCCAGAAGAAAAGCAGTAACAGTAATACCAACTTTGTCATTGTGAGAGCTTGGGTTAAAAAAACACTCAGAAAGTAATTTAAAAATATAAACAGTAAAATAAAAATAAAGTAAAAATCAGTAATTTAGAAAGTTTAAAAATTTTTTAATAAAAATTAAAATAAAAATATAATTATAATTAGGGATGGTCTAAACCTGCCGAGGTTCGGGTTCGTACGAACCTGGATTCTCGGCAATGATTCCTGCTGTCTTAAACCTCCGTGCAGAGGGTGGATACAGCGGGAAGACTGGGATACAGCCTATGGCAGGTTCGGCCCATCCCTAATTATAATAAAAAAATTAATAAAATTAATTAATCTAAAGTGGATTCTTAGATTGCATTTGGTTTGTGTTGGCCAGACAGAATCTAAAGCCCCTATTACACGGGGCGATGTTGAGGAATAAACTAGCTCTGCCAGCGCTCACTTGCTCCTCACTCCCTGCTCGCTGCCAGCGCTATTACACCTGTTGGCAGCGAGCGGGTGAGATCCAGGAGATAGCGGGGAGGTACAATGGGGGCTGCCCGGTTGATCGCTAGATCGTCCGGGCAGCCCATAGAAGATAGTGGTCTGCTGCCGATGCTCCTATTAGGCTGGGTTCACACTGCATTTTTAGCATACATTTAACGGATCCGTTTTTTTAACGGACAAAAAAAATTGTGTCAGCAACGTTTTTGTGTCCGTAAAAAAAAACGGATCCGTTTTGATCCGTTTTTTTTTTTATAATGGAAGTCAATGGAAAAACGGATCAAAACAGATGCACACAAATGCATCCATTTTTGCAATCTGTTTTTTTCAAAAAATGGATGAAAAAAACGGATTGCAAAAACGCAGTGTAAACCCAGCCTTACACAGAGCAGCGGCACCAGATCGTTGCTATATTAGTCGTTTGTCTTTCAACATGTTGAAAGACAAACGGCAGCAACAATCAGCCAACATCATTCATCGCCCGTAACGACCGATATCGGCTGAATCGTTTTGTGTAATAGGGCCTTAAGAGATCTAACACCTTCAAAAAGTTATGGACCTAACTTCAGGGTGGTCTCTAGGTCATGGTACCCAGAATAGTCACTGGTCATCAGTCAGACACAATAGCAACTGGTATGTGGTCATACCATTGGAGGACCCGAGAGCGTACACAAAGTACTGCAGTGTGGACATTGGGCAGGGACTAGGCAGAAGTTGAAACCCGGAACATGGAGAATGATAAGAAACTAGTAACTCGAACTAGGAAGTACCAGAAATATAGAATACTCTGCATTTAGGGTATCCTGGAAAACATGGAGACAGCCTATGGCCTATGGCTGTATCCGTATTTTCCAGGACTCCCTAGGGCTACATCCGAATTCTGCAGCCGCAGGGAGCCAAATGCCGAACGTTGCCAAACTTGAACAGTTTGGCAGCTCTGTTCAACATTAATCAGGAGCAGTGACCAGGAGCAGGCAGGGGTCAGAACCAGGAGATATAAAGAGCAGCAGTCATGAACAGGAGACAACTAGAGATGAGCGAACCTGGAGCATGCTCGAGTCCATCCGAACCCGAACGTTCGGCATTTGATTAGCGGTGGCTGCTGAAGTTGGATAAAGCCCTAAGGCTATGTGGAAAACATGGATATAGTCATTGGCTGTATCCATGTTTTCCAGACAGCCTTAGAGCTTTATCCAAGTTCAGCAGCCCCCGCTAATCAAATACCGAACGTTTGGATTCGGATCGACTCGAACCCAAACCCGTTTGGCTCATCTCTAGAGACAACAGATACCAGGACCAAAGACTAGAAGCAGACCTCCAACAAAGCCTATGTTCATCAGGAACTATATGCTGGGAAAAAGCTTGGAACCAGGAGCTACCAGTAACAAGGAAAAGCAGCAGAAACTTGCACAAGGAGCAGACGAGGAACAAACCAAGAGTTTGCACTAGGTTCTCGTTTTAAAACACTAGGAAAGAACACTGTGGTAACAAATATAAAAAAAAAAGATATAAAAAAGTGTAAACCATTTACCAGCAATACACACATATAAATAAGTTAAGCAGAAATGACTTGCATAAACCACATTTTTAGGCACCTCCATTTTTAATTACATTAAATTCTAGATTGACAAACGACCCTTTGATCAATTCCGGAGGATCTTAGACAAGACGCTTCATAGTTTGTAGCCTAGCTGAGAGCCCCCTGCTGTTTAAGAGTACAAGGCATGAAAAACATTTCCAGTTATAGACATTTACATATTCAGAAGGAAAACGCTAAAGAAATAATGAGAGGCCGTCATTTACATATGAAAACTCGTCAGTGCCCTAATTTATCTAAGCTAAGAGACGTTCAGCCCAAGTCATGTATATATGCAAATGCTACATAAATAGACAGAACATGTAATTTGTCAGTTTTATCATTACTTTTCAATGAACATGACCGAAACGCATTGAAAAAATAATAACAGAACATTGAACATTATTAAGTTTGATGACAATACAGAACATGTTTGATCAAGTATTTAAAGGGCTCCTATGCCCCCTATGTATGGGCTAGACTAAGATGGTTTATCGAATTATTCCATGTGCAACCAACCAAGTCTGCAGAGATCCGACCAATCTGGGAACTCTTTCAATAAGTAATCAGTGAGTATTTTGTACGTAGTTGTTCATACATTGTTCTGTAGATTGTACAGGCATTAGGACTATTAATCTCTACATTGAATGTTCCGACTACTATGACGAGCTAGAGACCCCCATTGATTTAGTATGGGGCATTCTTCAGTCAAGTTTTCCCAAGGATGATTCAATTTCTAGATTTTTTTTTTATTTGTATAGTAGAGCTACATGAAGATTGAGATTATTAAAGGGGTTGTCCACTTTTTGTTACAAGGGTCCCTCAAACTGATCACAGATTATAATGTTAGTGATCCCTTATAAATCTTAACCCTTTCCCGCATGAGGACGTAACTGAACGTCCTCGCGCGGGTGCGGGCGTTCAGAGCGGGGCCGCGCGGCGACCCCGCTCTGAACCGCCGTGGTCCTGGGTGCCTCATGTAGCTCGGGCCGCAGCTATTAGCTGGCACAATCAGATCGCCGTGCCCGCTAATAAGGTAATCAGATGCAGCTGTCAAAGATGCAGCACTTCCCTGGTGTCTAGTGGCAGAGTTACTCCGTTACTGCTGCCGGCCGGGGACCGCTCCAAGATGGCGCCGTCCCCGACTCGGCACTCGTTTGTTTTCGGCTGCAGCAGCCGGAAGCAAACGAGTGCCTATCTCATCGATCTATGCTGTATAACTATAGACAGCATGGATCAATGAGTGATCAGTACACTTATACTAGAAGTCCCCCAGGGGGGCTTCTAGTATAAGTGTAAAAGTTTTAAAAAAAAGTGATGTTATTTGTAACATAATAAAAGTTTGAATCACCCCCCTTTTCCCAGGTTATAAATAAAAATAAATAAATAAACAAACAAACATGTTTTGCTATCGCCGCGTGCGTAATCGCCCAAAAAATTAATTAATCACATTCCTGATCTCGCACGGTAAACGGCGTAAGCGCAAAAAATCCCAAAGTGCAAATTTGCGCATTTTTGGTCGCATTAAATCCAGAAAAATTGTAATAAAAAGCGATCAAAAAGTCGCATATGCACAATCAAGGTACCGATAGAAATAACACATCATGGCGCAAAAAATGACACCAGCCCCATAGACCAAAGGATAAAAGCGTTATAAGCCTGGGAATGGAGCGATTTTAAGGAACATATATTTGGTAACAATGGTTTGAATTTTTTACAGGCCATCAGATAATATAAAAGTTATACATGTTATATATCATTGTAATCGTAACGACTTGAGGAACATATATAACATGTCAGTTTTTCCATAAAAATTAACCCCCCCCCCCCCCCCCCAAAGAAAAAGAATTGTGTTTTTTTTTTTCAATTTCACTGCGCATATAATTTTTTTCTGGTTTCGCAGCATATTTTAAATTAAAAGTAAAATTAGTGACGCAAAAAATAAGGGCTCATGTGGGTCTGTAGGTGTAAAAATGCAAGTGCCATGGCCTTTTAAGCACAAGGAGGAAAAAATGAAAACGCAAAAACAAAAATTAGCCTGGTCCTGAAGGGGTTAAGGGAGAGGTACGGCCATTTTTCAAAGCTGGCAGCCAGAAGAGGCAGGGGGGAATTTGATCAGGGATTCTAACTCTCCCTGTGTCTGTGGTGAGCGACGGCTTTGGGACCCCCGATGGAAGGTATTTTCCCCCGAATTGTGATGACGTCCGAGCCCGGTCTTCAAATGCCCGGGGGGAAGGGGGAGAGCCAAAAAGAAATGTAACATAGACGGAGCAGGATCTGAACGGCATTGGATCCTGAAACCTAGATCACTGTCATTACACAACATTGTATGAATATAAGAAACCATGGAATATATTACGAAGAGAAACCTCTCTTATCCTTTCACCAACGTCCCCTTCCTCTCTTGCTGACTCCCAAAGTCAAAATTAATGCTAAAAGCTCCTGGATGAATCAGATAACATGCTACTTATAATAGTCTGTGGAGAAGGTTGGGGGGGGGGCAGCTTGATAAAGACTGAAGCAGAGACTGCTGAGGAGCTTACACATAGATCTCACCCCAGGGTCTGATATTTAGTTTAGACTGCACAGTACTGCTCTATAATGCCCTGCATTTTGCTGCTGCTTCTTAGAGTGTGCAGAGTAGAAGAGTAGGAGCAACTCCTCTGCATGAGCACTGTATGGGAGACACCATAGACCCTAGGTTCCATGCTATAGCTCAGAGACAACTGAAAATTGGAGACAAAACCTGAAGTGAAGAAACCTGATGAAAAATGGAATGTACAAATTGTATAGTGAGTGAAAATAGTACTGCTCCTTATGTATACACACAGGACAGCTTATCCTGACAGGTCTCTCGAAAGGACAGCTGTCAAGGACTTAAATAATCTTCATCCTCCCCCACCTTCAGAAACAGCGCCACCTCTGTCTATGGACTATACTGTATCTGCTATTACAGTCTATGCCCAGTCAATAGAGCTAAGCTACAATAACCATTAACATGAGAGCGATGCTGTTTCCCCAGATTCCTAACAGTCTCTTCAAAGTCCTTCCGTCTTTATAATCGCCTCTTACTAGAAACATCTTATGAATTAGTCCCGACCTGACAACATAGGAAACATATTATTCTGAATATTTAGGTTGTGACAACCATGCAAAGGTTGACATTATGGCTTAAACTGTGTCATTTGTCTATTCCTATTTGCTCCAGATGTTTGGTCTTTGTGCTCATCATATATTCTGTACCACAGAGATTGGGATTTACATCTACGTTCATTTATGCCGCTGCAGCACATTATGGTAGGCGACTTGCCAGTGTCAGACTAGATGACTGAAATAAGATGTCAAATCTAAAATCAGTCTAAAGCCGACTCTGGATGGAATGATTCCTAATGGGAACAATGCAGTGTGTTTTCCTAGTCGGAGGACATCAGCACATTTCACTCCCCACAGAAATGGTATATATCAGTCATGTCAAACTCTGGCCCGCGGTGCCATTATCTTTGGCCTGCCAGGCAATTCAAAGTTTGAGGTACATCTGGCCCGCCATGGCAATTATAAACGAGACTATGGACTATGGCTTCTATAGAAAAGACTATGGATGAGGGCTGGCTACTATAAAGAGACTATGGGGAGGGCTGGCTACTACACGAGACTATGGGAAGGGCTGGCTCCTATATGAGATTACTGGGGAAGGCTGTCTACTATATAAGAGACTATTGGGGAGGGCTAGCTACAATATGACACTATGGGGAGGGCTGACTACTATATAAGAGACTACAGGGGAGGGTTGGCTATAATATAAGAGACTATGGGGAGGGCTGGCTACTATATAAGAGACTATGGGGCAGGGCTGGCTACTATGTGAGACTATGGGGAGGGTTGGCTACTATATGAGACTACAGGGGAGAGCTGGCTACTGTAGGAGACTAGTGGGGAGGACTGGCTACTGTAGGAGACTATTGGGGAGGGCTGGCTACTATATAGAACAATTGGGGGGCTGGCTACTATTTGGGCACTTATTTGGGCATTACTGGGAGGGCTGGCTACTATGTTGGGCAAATTTGGTTGGGTTGGCTACTACATGGGGCAATATTGGGGGGGTTGGCTATTACATGGGTGTGGGTTTAATCATATCATAGCAATTTATTTTAGTGGACAGTGCTGGGAGACGCACATCACTGACAGTGCCAGGACCGCCGCATTAGTGCTTTAACCCCTAGACGACCCTGGACGTACCGGTACGTCCTGAGCTATGAATCGCGCTCCAGAGCTTCAGCGAATATATATAACATTAGAGAATCTGTGTAAACCTGCTTATGGTTGTGTTAGGACTGACCTATAGAGTAATAGTATCATCTCGCTTTTACCATATAGTGCATTACGTAGACACAGGAACCCCCCAAACGTTACCATATTGCATTCTTTTTTACAATTTCACCAATTTATATCTTCATAAATAATATATTTGGGATTCCGTCATACATGTTATGGTAAAATGAAAGACGCCATTACAAAGTACAACTATTCCTGTAACAAACAAACCATTACATGGCTTTGTAGATAGAAAACTGAAAGTGCTGGAGCTCTTAGAAGGGGAGGAGGGAAAAACAAAAGCACAAAGATCAAAATTTGCGCGGTCCACTGGGGCATTTTGGGCTTGGTCCTCAAAGGGTTAATAATTATGAAGGTTGGCCCGTGACTTTGTCCAATTTTTTAACTTTGGCCCACTGTGTATTTGAGTTTGACACCACTGGTATATATCAATGCAAGCTTTATTCCCCCCCCCCCCCCATTTGTAGCTAAGAAGATAAGTATTCAGTGATAAAATTTTTACAAAACAATACAAAGTTAGAAGGCCTAGTTAGCCCAGTAGGAAATCCTGTTACCTTCATCCTCTGTGCTGTTCCTGTGCAATTAGTTTTTCGCTCGCCGGTCCGGTAAGACCATTAGGAGCACCATAGCTCTGATCGGCCCCCAGCTGGCCCACCTCTTGTAATGATTATCAATAGAGCTGTCCGACCGGGCTGGATTTTCGCTAGGAGGGCAGGCAGTGCCCCTAACAGTCTTACCGGACTGAGGAATAAGCAACAAGTGCACGGTAACTGAGCTGAGGATGAAGGTAAGAGACATACGCTCATCCTTTTCTCCTCCTGCGCAATAGGTACATAGCAGGTTAGATTGGTCTAACTTTTTTATAGTTCCCCTTTAAAGGGGTTGTCCCATCTCCCCCTTTTTAGCTCGGTCACTGTGTCCTACTCTCACTTCCTGGTTCTGGGTGGGACTCGAGGGTGGGAAGTTAGGGAAAGCAAAGATGGGACACAGCAGTGCCAAGCTGAATGAGCTCGCTCCAAGCCCTTAAGACATGAGGGGTGTCGGATGGAGACAAAAAAGTATAAAAGTAGTAAAAACATACTTATCTGGTGTGGACCACCTGACCCATCTCTGCCCCACCACCATCTCTGCCCCACCTCTCATAGCTGAGATAAAGGGACAAAACGTAAAAAAAAGTTATTTTGCTAATGCAATACATTTGCAAAATTGCTATTTTTGGCATTTCCCATGACCTACCAAGAGTATAGATGCTGGAAAGACCCTTTTACAAGGGTCTCCAAGATGGGCAATCTGTGTTATTGAGGGCCCCCCACTTATGGTCTACAGGATGAATTGCAGTATTACTTGTATAGCGAGGCAGCTGTGCCTATGAAAACAAGGCAGGGGACTTTGAGTTTCCCATCTGCCCCATGACTGTGTGGATTGGTGGGGGTCCTAGACATGTGATTCCCAACAATTAAACAATTGTCCTATGTGTATGTCAACCTCCCGATTCTCCTTGACAGATGATGATGGGGACAGAAGCGACACTGCAGCTCATCTGCATTAAATGAATGGGGTGGAGGGAACTTACCAGACACAGCCCACAGAACAAAAGTGGTGCTGTTTTTTGGTGTGTTTTTTTTTACTTTTTATCATGAAAAATATCTTTAACCCCATATCTTTAAGGCCATCATGTCGTTAACCGGGTTATCCAGCGCTACAAAAACATGGCCCCTTTTTTTCCCTCTCTTGTCTCCATGTTGGGTGGGGTTTAAAACTCAGTTCTATTGAATTAAATGGAGCTTAAAGGGGTTATCCAGCGCTACAAAAACATGGCCACTTTCCCCCTACTGTTGTCTCCAGTTTGGTTGGGGTTTTGAAACTCAGTTCCATTGAAGTAAATGAAGCTTAATTGCAAACCGCACCTGAACTGGAGACAACGGTAGGGGGAAAAGTGGCCATGTTTTTGTAGGGCTGGATAACCCCTTTATGGGTTCAGGAGCAAGGCCTGCTCCATACCTGCCATCTCTCCACTGCCCCAATAGCCTGCATGGAGTGATCCCTTTGGGCTGACTATTAAATCTTTAAATGCTGCATTGTTGGTATAGTGGAATGGATCAGTTCTTGAGCCATGATTTTGAAGGAGCCCATTTATCTTTTAAACACAAAAAAAACACAAAAAATTCTAAATGTTGTCCATCTCGATGATAAGAAATATTTCTGCTTCCCTTATTCCAATAAATACATTCTAGCCTATGTTCCCATTGCATAAGGATGGTCATTTTTTGCGGCCGTAAATAATTTTCATCATCGTTATTTGTGGGCATCATTTACAAAGGATGCCCGTCCAGAAAGACGGCCGCAAAATCCCATTGTGGGAACATAGCCTCAACCTGCATCCACTATATACACCCACATATTCTCTATTTCCCTTATTCCCTGGTGCTTTACATATCCAAAAAGGAAGAAGACCTGATATAGGAACATATTGTGAAACGGGCAGCTCTGAACTGAGAATCGGGGACATGATATTTACATATTACTAGTCCATATTGGTAAAAATACACTTGCCTGTATAATCAACATCCATATACCTTCCATATTTTTCACATCCAGCTTTACAGATAGGACTTATATAAGCCGACCCCTCCCCCACCAACAAACTTATAAAACAACATATTTTATAGCTAAACACTGTATACTGTATTATAATAATGACACCATCAATAGACTCCAGTCCTTGACTCCCCAGTAAAGAACCTCTGTCAGAGCCGGTATGTGTAGTGCAGGGAATTACTGAAACCAAGGGGTTTTTTTCTCTCTCTGTCCTTTTTTTCTGAGCAACTTCTGTTCTTCATATATTATTTAAGTCCCTGAGACGATAACAGCACTATTCGCCTTGTATACCTTGTGTGGGGTTTAAAATATAGATAAAAGCAGAAGGTCTGCCTTGAAACATCGGTTCTGACTGTAGCCGGCTTTGTGTAGAATCTAAAAAAAAAATAAAAAAAATTCTGTGTATCTATTGTATTGTAAGTGTTATTTATGTAAATCTTATTTCTCTGTTCGTGGGAGTTTCATGTATATTATTGATTTTTGTTGGGAACGTGCACTTTTATTTTTTTTTCCTCTTTCCCGTTTGACATGTTTCCAAAAAAACTGGTGAAGACTTTATAAAGAGCGAAGAGCAGAGAGAAAAATATTTGTTACTGGAGACGAGAAAATATAAAGAAAACAACATAATAATAAAAAATATTATTATTATTATTATTATTATTATTATTATTATTATCATTATTATTATTATTATTATTATTATTATTATTATTATTATTATTATTATCGTCATCATAATTACTACAACAAGAAACACTTTGCCCGACCCATGAGGAAAGTATCAGCTGCTACATTGTGATAGAAATTTTTATCATGGCGGTCTCATAGGGTACGGCAGGTTTACCTATGAGAACAGAAGGGTCTGGCTGGAAAATTATTTGCCTGGGGGTCAAGCACACAGCACTGGCCCATGTGTAGCAGCCATGTTAGTAGGATACAGTCACATGTACATAACCTGCTTTCAATTTGATGCTGCATATTTTAGCTATTTATTCATATTGAGTAAATCGGCAGCATCAAATTTGCAGTGTAAAAAAAAAGTGCCCTTAAAGGGAACCCTTCACTATGAAAATGCTACCTAAGCTATCGGCATCATGTTACAGAGCAGGAAGAACTGAGAAGACTGATATATATCTTTATGGAAAAAGATTTAGTATAACTTGTAATTTAATGATTGAAATCTCTGATGTTTCAATGACAAGGAGTCCAGTCCATTGAGTGATGCCGCCCACTGGACTCCTTAACACAGAATGATCTGGGACTTCAATCATGTTACATGTTATACTAAATCTTTTCCCACAAAGATATATATCAATCCGCTCAGTTCCTTCTGCTCTATAACATGATGGTGATAGATTAGATAGCTTTGTCTTGGTGACAGGTTCCCTTTAAAGGGAAACTATCAGCAGGTTGGTACATACAAAGCTTCTGATAGGTACCTGTACTGGCTAAGCTGCATATTCCAACGCTGGTCTTCTTCTTTCTCTCTATGACGCTGTTTTCCTGTAGTTCCTATGTCCCCTCCGATTAATGCATATGAGATAGACATGGCTACATATAGGAATATGCATAATAGGAGAGGACTGATTTAACTGATTGACATACCAGGCTCCAGGATGTTGAACATTGTATGTCGATCATGCAGGGTGAGAGAGGAGGGAGGATATGCTGCTGTGGCTCAGCTCCAACTCTCAGCTGGTAACAAAAAAAAAAAACTATTAAAAAATTTACACACATTAATCAGTGACACTTAAGGTCCTGTCACTTATATTTCCCTAGTACCTGTCTGTGGCACTCAGAGATTCAGACATCATATTGAAGGACAGAAACGACACTCGCTGAAAGCTGCCTTCATGGACTTTATTACTCACATATTATTGTACAAAATTCAGGGGGTCTGTTGAAGCACAATCAGCGTGAAACAGGCTGTTACCTACCACTATCTGCTATTGTCCACACTACGTTTGTGCCATAATATGTAAGTAATAAAGAAGTCCATGAAGGCAGCTCTGGGTGAGTACAGTTCCTTTCTTTCTGTATGATGTCTGATATGATACAGGATCTTCTCTTGAACCAGCACCACCGCGCCTCCCCTGTTATTCACAAGCGACACCCGACATATTCTAGATTGTAGTGCCAACCACTCATCTGGTTCATGCTGGCACTCAGAAATTTCCTTTAACCTGTCTATCCCCGTCCAGCCCACCCCTGAGAACCGCAACATCAGTACAGCTGTTACACACATCTGTTTCATTCCTCAACTTAGGTCCAGGTCAAGATGAAAGTCTCACAGCTGTCTCTTTTCAAGGAGATCTCTTGCAAGTGCATTTTACATCCAATTTGTGAAAACAGTATATTTTTTCGAAACCTGGTCCCTGCATTTTGCAAGAGAAAATTGTGCAAAAATGTGCACCTTTTTACCAGCCCTGACCACTGCTTTTAGAGTAGAGTGGTGGTCTGTAACCAAGACATTGACCTGTCAACATATTGACATTTGAGTTCAGATGGGAATATCTCTTCGATGTACGCTCATTTGTACATATATGTGTGAAGGCCCTATTACACGAAGCGATTATTGGCAACGAAAAAGGCGACAATCAGCCGACATGCTCAATGTCGACTGATCATTATCTTTCATTGTCTTTTAACTGCGGCCGTTGCACCGTGCAACAGGAGCGGCAGCAGACCGGCGCTATCTGCTATCATAAGATCATCTGGGGAGCCCTCCCACAAGTTTCCGCGGCTCCCCCTCACCCATTCGCTGTTGGCACGTGTAATAGCACCAGCAGTGAGCTGGGAACGAGGAACAAGGGAGCTCTGACCCGATGGTTTGGCGCTCACTTGCTCCAGCTGATCGCCCCGTGTAATAGGGGCTTTCGTAAGACAGCTTTATAGACTTATATTATCTGACTGTCTCGGTCATGTGACATAGAGTCAGTAGAGAACACAATAAACATGGACAGTTTCTCTTGATCTGGGGCCTGAATACTGTAATATGGCATACCAAAATGTTTTTCTTGAAAGCCGTGTAATTCTTGTTTTTTCCTTCCTCTCTCAGGTTGTCAGTGTCCACCAGTTTCACACAATGATGATGAGGAGGAGGAGGACGACGAATTTTCAAAATGTATTAGCTGTATGTGTCTGAAGTAGGGATGGTCCGAACCGAGTTCGGTTCGGGTTCATACGAACCCGAAATCTCGGTAATGATTCCCGCTGTCTGCCCGCTCCGTGCAGCGGGCAGATCCAGCGGGAGGACCGCCTGGAAAACTGGGATACAGACATAGCCATAGCCATAGGCTGTATCCCAGTTTTCCAGGCGTTCCTCCCGCTGTATCCGCCCGCTCCACAGAGCAGCGGGAATCGGATGCCGAGCATTCGGGTTCATACGAACCCGAACCTCGGAGGGTTCGGACCATCCCTAGTCTGAGGTTTATGGTTTGGGTTGCTGCTCTGTATATAAAATAAATAAAATTTATATATGTAAATAAATAAAATTTAAAAAACTTAATTGTGTATTTATTATAAAGCTCAGCTAGAATTGTGTCTCAAAAAGTCCTGTGCGTAGCTTGTAAAATATCCGAATCCTGAAGGAATTTTGCAGTACTCCTCCAGGCTCCACCATAAACGTGAATTTCGTGTGAATTTTGTTGTGTGTACTATAGACTCAAGTCCAGGCCTGTCGAGTATAAGCTGGGATCTGGGATCAAATGTCTATTTACCCATCAGTAGCGATGAGCTAAACTCCCAAAATTCGTTTTGGGTCTAATTCCTTAGAATTTGATAAATTCGAATTGAAAACATTTAGTCTGATATGAACTGATCACCCTGAAAAGTTGAGTATGGAGGTTTCCAAGGCCCAGTAGAGATATGTAAGATAGAGCATAATATATTGGGGTATTCATGTTATAAAAAGTTATGCCAAATTCACAACTAGTGGGATCAGAAGGGGCCCCAGCAGTCAGATCCCTGACAATCTACTAGTCATCCACATCCTATGGATAACATTTGATAAGGAGAATACCCCTTTAAGAATTTCAAACAAATTGAAACCAAGAAAGGCTGAAAAGTCTATTTCACTGATGGCTCAATCAGAATGGGATTTCATTTTCAACTAAAATCATCAGATGTTAGGCTTTTTTTACTCAACAAATGTAATATCATTTTTACACCATGAGAAACAGACAATGAACTATTTTGCTAAAATTTCTGAAAATACAACATTATCTCCTTAAGGCTCTGCAGAGTACATGAATAGTACAATAATATCACCACTTGCCTGGCCTATTATGTTTTTAAAGGGGTTGTCCAGCAAAAAATATTTTTCTTTCAAATCAACTGATATCAGAAAGTTATATAGATTTGTCATTTACTTCTATTAAAAAAAAATCTCAGGTCTTCCCATACTTATTGGCTGCTGTATGTCCTACAGGAAATGTTGTTTTATTTTTAGTCTGACACAGTGCTCTCTGCTGACATCTCTGGCCGAGACAGGAACTCTGTCTCAGTTTTCTATGAATCCCCATAGAAAACTTTTCCTGCTCTGCACAGTTCCTGTCTTGGCCAGAAATGTCAGCAGAGAGCACTTTGTTAGACTGGAAAGAATACACCACTTCCTGCAGGATGTACAGCAGCTGATAAGTATGGGAAGACCTGAGATTTTTTAATAGAAGTAAATGACAAATCTATATAACTTTCTGACACCACAAAAAAAAATGTATATCGCACTCCTTTCCCATTTTACAAATACAAATATGTAAAAAAAAAAAAAAAAACACGTTTGGTATCTTAGTGTGCGTAATTGTCCAAACTATTCAAATATAATGATATTGTTCTCACATGGTATACAGCATAAATGAAAAGAGAAAATTTGTAATTAAAATGAATAAAAAACAATCAAAAATTCTTATCTACTCCCATCTCTTTCCCTTTCCCCCATTTTTTTGGTTTTGTATCCCTAACTGCTTACAAAAATTTTCTCAATAATACTGAATATGAAAAAAAAAAAAAAAAAATATGTACACCAATATTGTTTAAATAAAAACTATAGATAAGGGCGCAAAAAAAATGAACTCTGAAACCTAAAAAAACGGCTCTTAGAAGGCGAGGAGGAGAACTCTGCTTCAATGTGACCAGGACTTCTGGGCATCAATGACCTTTGGTTATGAAGGGGTTAAGTAAGTTCATTTTTTAAGAAAAAGTTTTGCTTTTATTAAAAATAGTAACATAAAACAATATTTATTGGGTGATATTGGATATCATTATTGTGGTATTGACCTGCAGAATACAGGTGGGGCTATGTTCACACAACGTCAAAATTAATGAAAAGGCGTCTGATTTTCATATTTAAAATAACGTCCGTTTTTGCAGCGCTTTAACTGACAGCAATCGCAATGCATTGAAGTCAATGGGAAGATGGACGTCTAATTCACACAGTGTATTGAATAACAGACGTTTTTGCCGCGAACGTCAAAATAATGAAGATGATCATTATTTTCGGACGTCTTTTGCAAACAGCGGACGTTTTTTATTAGTTGTTCGCACACAGTTATTCTTTTGTTACCGCTCTTTCTCCGTTTTTACTATTAAACTCAAAGGCCAATTAGCAACTCCAAATTAAAATAATGTGCAAACACCAGTCATTGCACTAAGGGGAGGCCAGGCTGCTAAATAACGTCCGTTATTTTAGCCTCAAAATAAGGGATGTCATTTTAAACGGAGCTCAAAAGACGTTGTGTGAACATAGCCTAAGACTGGGTTCACACTGCGTTTTTGCAATTAGCTTTTTTTATTCCCATCCGTTATTTGTATAAAATAGAGTGAAAAAAAAACAGGTGCATTTGTGTCCATCTGTTTTAATAGGTTTTTTCATTGACTTTCATTAAAAAAAAAGGAAAAAGAGAGAGATCAAAACACACTGTACATTAAAAAAAAAAAAAGAAAAATCCACCATTGGAAGCTTTTGCAGCTTTTGTGGATTTTCATTGTTACGCAGTTTGTTTTTTCTGTACCGCTTACATGAAAAGTGTCAGTACAAAGCACAATTGGTCCCCCCCCCCCAAAAAAAAAAAAATTCCTATGAGGAAAAATTGTTTCTAGTAGGAGACTAGGTATACGCTAAAAAGAAAACAAGAAAGGGGTTAAATATTTTGTAACTATTCAGTCTGTGTTCTAGTTGTTACTAACTCGGCCTTGTGATTGGAAAAAAACAAACCTACTTCCCAATCCCATAAATTGCTAATAAACTGGGATTCTATGCACAGGGACTGCATTGGCGTCTGGTTCACCCACTTTGCACCATTTTCCTGCTTGTTATCATATCCTATAGACTAACAGCGTGTTATATATGACCCCTAATTCTACAGAATAGCGGCAGAGATCAAATACTTCCATCATTACCGCAAAATACATACCTGTAAGAAGACCTCTCCAGCGGGATACTGTTCTCTGCCTCAAGGCTACACAATGCTGGGATTGTGCTTGTACTGCTTAATGCGCAGATCACAAGATCCTAAGACTAAAGGGGTCTGTCGGGCGTTCATTCCATTATCGTATCAATCCATATTTATATTCTATTTAGTGAAATGAATCTAAAGAAATGTTAATTTTATTGAACCTAAAATCCATTTTATTAGTTTCTTTTTACATAAATGTTAAAGAGGAGGTCTGGTGAAGAAATCCCCTCTCGGTAGGTCCTATTAGAATATGGATGTCATATAGATGTCACATATGTGTATGACCCCCCTCTGTGAACCAGAGCACATAGCTGCTAAAAAGACGGGGGATAACCATTGGTAAATCTTACAGTCTATATGTACTCCATAGAGTAGCATTCAATTGGATGTACATGGGTTCCAATCCTTGTTTTTCAGTGAAGAACAGGTCATGCAGGTTTATAATAACAGCTCATACCGCCCTAGGCATAGACAAAGTATACACCCTATTATGTCAATGTATGAAATTATGGATTTACACCAGTATTCATCACAAACACTGTTCTCTAGAGGTATAAATACAGCGGCAACGACAAGAATAAAAACACCTCCATGCCATGACCAAATTATAAAACTACATAGTTGGCTGAATCATACCACCACAGAGGCATGTGTCATTATATGGAGATTAATGGGGGAAGGAGTGGGGGCATGCAGTAGCGGACTATAATAGGTCCGTTTCGGGCGGTAGCCCGGGGCCCATGGTCCCCCAAACAGACTTATGTTCAGTCATGATTTGCATAAAAATCGCTGCTTTTTACCGCAATTTTGCACAAATCAGGGCAAAACTGCAGCCGGGAGACAATGCAGTAACATTAGAGAATATATTGAAGGACCTTATCATGTGACAATGATGTCACCAAAGGTCCTTTACAAGCTGCATTATGGAGCAAAAAGACTTAAGTTAGTGCCGCCATAGTTACAGTGGGTTGGGGGGGGCCCAAGCTTGGTGAACAGCCCGAGCCCATAATAAAGTTTATCCGCCCCTGTGGGTTTGGCAAAATAAAAAATTAGTTGAAAGTAGTGGGTGCTATAAACATAATAGACCAGTGACATTCACCCATGCTGGTCCATTGCGGCTTTCATGCCACCGCTTCCCGTCTCTCACAGGTCTCTATCTCCTAGTTACTGTGATGTCCAAGCCCTGCAGGAGCTGCCTGCTCAGCCAATCAGTGACTGAAGCAGGACACCACCACAACCCCTGATTGGCTGAGCAGGCAGTTCCTGTGGGGCTGTAATGTCCTCAGAACTGGAAGATAGAAGAGATTACTGGTAGATTGCAAGCAGGGGCATGGCAGCTGCAATGGATTGGCATGGGTTAATGTTTTTGTCTGTTAATGGAAAATCTAAATCCATTTCCCAAAAAGGCGCCACGTCCAGAGAAGAAGTCACCTTTTATTCCCAATATTTTCATTGAGAACAGACCCATTATAACACTTTTTTTTATCTGACCTGCTCTGTTTAAGAAGAAGAACGTGATTTCAAGGGCTTCTCATATGCTGTCCCTGTACCATTCAAGTCAATGATCTCATCTCTGTGTTACGGAAGTAGTCAGTCAGGGCAAGCACTTAGGCAGGACACTTATTATGCAATCCTGAAAGAGGTTTTCCCATTTTATCCACAGGAGCGTTCAGCAGTTTCCATTAGTCCCATAGATTTAAAGAGAGCTGCATACATGCAGAACAGAGACCCCCACTCTCCTAATATCCAGACAGGTGGACTCTTACCAGTATGAAATTAACATGCTAAAGGCACTGATGCTCTGGTAGTCCCCAGTGGTCTTTGTATACCTTTCCTGCAGTCATGACATGCAGTAGATTTGCATGACCACTAAAGCTAGTGACTGGCTATATGAATGTATGGCATACTATCACTAGAGATGAGCGAACCGGTTCGGTCGGTATGGGATCTGGTTCGGATTTTTCCAAAAGTCCGAGTCCGGTCGGATTCGGATTTTTGGAAGTCTGCTCCGAATTTCTTTTTTTTTTCTTGCTTTCTAAAATGGCAGCTGCCATTTTAGAAAGCAGGAAGTGTACTGGGCGGGAAAAGTGCTTTCCTATGATGCTCGGAACACATCCTATCAGCAGGAATGTTGCACTAGCCCACCCCCTGTGTGATGTCGGTATTGCTTTAAAGGGAACCAATCACCTCAAAAACGCATATATAGCTTTTTAAATGTGCTGTTAGAGCCCACAGGACACTTTCCATACATGTTTCTATATACTCCCTGCTTCCCCCGTGTAATCCATAAAGTAACTTTATAAAACTGGCGCCCGGTATGCAAATTACATCAGGTAGTCACCTGGGCGGTGTTCGGCTAGATGGTAGTCACAGTCAGTCCGGGTCCCCTGGGCGTTCTTCGGCGGTAATCACGCCCCTCTGGGCGTGATTCACATCACCCAGTAGCTCAGACGTCACTCGGGAGCGCGCCGTGCACGACGTCGGCGCGCCTATGTTCTTACGCCGCGCATGCGCAGTACAGCCGCTCCCATTCAGGCTGTACTGCGCCTGTGCAGAATAGCCTCGAACTCCGGCTCGCACTGAGTTTGAGGCTATTCTGCACAGGCGCAGTACAGCCTGAATGGGAGCGGCTGTACTGTGCATGCGCGGCAGCTTAAGAACATAGGTGCGCCGATGTTGTGCACAGCGCTCCCGAGTGACGTCAGAGCTACTGGGTGATTTGAATCACGCCCAGAGGGGTGTGATTACCGCCAAAGAATGCCCAGGGGACCCGGACTGACTGTGACTACCATCTAGCCGAACACCGCCCAGGTGACTACCTGATGTAATTTGCATACCGGGCGCCAGTTTTATAAAGTTACTTTATGGATTACACGGGGGAGGCAGGGAGTATATAGAAACATGTATGGAAAGTGTGCTGTGGGCTCTAACAGCACATTTAAAAAGCTATATATGCATTTTTGAGGTGATTGGTTCCCTTTAAGAGGAGCGGTCACATGACCGCATGAGGCAATCTGCACAGAGAGAGGAAGGAGACTATTAGCAGTTCACAGAGCTGGTCAGTGACAAAACACTGCTGCTGCTGCTGTACTGACTACTGAGACGATATTGTACAAAAGCAAAGACAAAAAGATTATTAGGAAAGCGGAGAGGAGAAACATTTAGTGATTGAGAGAGAAAAATAGAGAGGGCGAAAGATAGGTAGATAGATTAAGCATAGGAGAGCAAAGGGTGCACAGAACAAAAACGTGATATACAGATATACAAGTACTATACTGTCTCCCTTGCGAGAGTGTATATGACGTAGCTGTTTTCCTGAGGCACAAATATATACCTTGTGCATGTGTGTAGAATAAAACTATAAAAAAAAGTGCTATACAGATATACAAGTACTATAGTTGGACCCTTGCAAGAGTGTAGTGGAGAGACTGCTCCTTCACTGCATTTGTGACCTTTTTCCTGCAAAGACCCTGTAATGGTGAATGTCCTGCATAGACCCTGTAATGGTGAATTTCCTGCATAGACCCTGTAATGTTCTAAAAAAATATTAATATTAATATTAATATATTAATAAAATATTCTAAAAAAAAAATAAAATAAAAAAATTTACTTTGAGATATTGAAAAGATAATGATGTTTCTGACATGAAAAGCCCTAAATCCAACCAAATACACTACCCCCGTATCATATAGATGCTTTAAATTATGAAATCCGAAGAAATCCGAAATTCGGTCGAACCGAACTTTTCAAAAAAATCCGGAAGTCCGGTCGGAACAAACTTTTGAAAAGTTTGCTCATCTCTAGTTATCACAGCACCAGAGCATCAGTGTTGGATCATCTATATAATAGGAGAGTAATCAATCCTATATGACCCCTTTAAAGGGGTTATCAGGTTAGGTAAACTACATTTTGAATCATTCCCCCACCTGGAGACTAACAATTCTTTGCATACATGTCATTACAGTTTCTGTCTCCTTCCCCCAGTTCTGAGCTGCTGAGTTCTGAGCTGCTGCTTTCTGCTGAAGACACAAAAAAGAGTGTCTGAGCTTTTCTCTCCATCTCCGCATGTAAACCTCTCCCTACCTGTCTGTTCCTGCACTGTATCTTCTCTCTGTAGGACAGAAAGGGTTAATAAGAGTAAGGTCAGAAGTAACTTTACCTTAGATTACCCTCACTATAAACACAGTTTAAAAACAGCCGGCCAGGAATGTTGTTGATTACATAAGCCGTCTCAGAGGGTAGGAGGGAGAAGGGGGAGATGAACTTAACAGCTCAGATACAGTTTTCTATATCTTTAGCAGAAAGTAGCAGCATGCCCAGAACTGGGGGAAGGCGACAGATAAGGTAATGACATGTATGGAATGAATTGTTAACTTCCAGGAAGGGGGGATGATTCAACATATATTTTACCTAACTATAGCGTCTTTAAAGGGGTATTTTGAAATTTTAGAGAAATCTAATCCGCTGGTTCTGCAAAGTTTCTTTAAAAAAAAATAATAAAATCAAGCCTTTCAGTACTTAACAGCTGCTGTAAGCCCCAGAAGTCATGTGGTTCTCCCTCTCTGTCCATGTCAGGAACTGCCCAGAGCAGAAGAGGTTTGAGTCCTCTAGACTACCCCTTTAAGTGACTTTCACAGGATATACCATACATGTCTGATAGGTGTGTTTTCCTATATGAATGCTACAGCATGAATACTATCTTATGCAATAGGCAACTCTGCGCTGTCCATGGTGCTGAAATAATTTATAGAGTTCTATTACCCAATCTATCTCGCTTAGCATGTGAATGAATGAAGAAGATTTGCTGCACATGAGATATAACCAGCGTCACCCATAATAGATCATAGTAAACGCATTCATTGATGAGAGATTTTATTTTTTTTCTGACAAAAGATCAGGGGCTAGCTGTTCTTCGCACAGACAAGGCAGAAGCATCTGCCTAGCACTCAGGAGAGAGGAAATGTTTGGAGGTGTAAGACAGATCCTAGTAGGAAAAGCAAAATCACCTGGATTTCTGCACCGCCTCGGGCAAACCAGAGAACATCAAGAAGTTAAGAGGAACACATGTACAGTCAACAAAAAGAGAAATCTATTCCATGGAGAGAGGAGAGGATAAACCATGCGCACACTGCAGCACTCGGGGATGTTTGTTTTCACGCTCCCTTCTAAGTATTTCTCCGCAGAGGAATGATATATTAGGCAATGTTTGATTTTGGATATTATCCCTGTGAATAGCGATAGTCAGGTAGATGTGACATCGGCAGTACGCTTCTCTCTATGTAGATCAGTGTCTAACCACCTTTGGAGGCAGTTACTATATGAATAGCATTGTCCTATTGTATTAAATAATTATAGCTTAACTTGGAGACCCATTAGCAGAGTCTATTACATGGAATAGACAGTCTGCTCCTTTTGGCAAAAAGAACAAAAAAAAGAATTTATTAAAGATGAGCGAAGCAGTCAAATTCGTTAAGATTTGCGAATCGAATCTTAATTAATTTCATTAAAACAACCAAAACTATTGAAGCTACAATACTGGGACTATTACAAAGCATGTTCTTGTACAAGTGTCTAAAATTGGAAAATCCCAATTAAAAAAAAATATATATTAATCAGCCAATCATCCAATTTCTGCCATTCCTCTCCTCTCTGTCCCATATCACTCTGTTAGTCTCTCCCTGCTCTGCTCTAGCTGCCTGCTGCCATCCTGCCCTCTTCTTCACACACAGCTGACTGGCCACCTCCTTTACCAAACCTTCTTGTAAAGAGGGGGAGGTGCTGACATCACAGAGGGGCCTGCAGCTGATTGGACGACGTTAAGTATTATAGTTAATCTCTTTCTCCCACCCAGTGACACTTCAGACAGCATGTGTGGCTGCCATTTTTTTTTTTTTTTTTTTTTTTTGCGAATTTTCTTAATAAATCAGAGGGAATTTACTTTGCTCATCTCTAACCTTTAAGATATTTCCCCACAGATGTAGATACACTAATATCCGTCTAGGCTGAACAACCTAGACTTCAGACTGATACACTGTTACAAAGCATCAGCTGCTTACAGAGAATTCCCCAGACTGGATATAAATGTATCCACAAGTAAGGTTGGCTACAGTATGTAGAAGTCTGTTTCCTCTATGGCGCTCTTCACATGCATTAGTTTGGGTACTAGTTCAGACATTTTTATTTATTTTTTTAACCAAAACTAAGAGCTGGTTTAAAACACAGGTAAAAGCCTGCATCTTTCCATTATAGGTTCTTGGTGTTTGTGTTCCACTTCTGGTTTTGATAAAACAAGTGATCAAAGTAAGGTCCAAAATAATGTATTTAAAGGGGTATTCCAGGAAAAATAAACTTTTCCCCTATCCCCGGGATAGGGGAAAAGTAGGAAATCATGGAGTGTCCAAACTCTGTGCCCCTTGCTGATCTCTGTATCGTGCCCCGGCCTCTGTATCATGAATAGAGCCAAGGGTACGGCATGTGACCCACAGCTCTACTCATTCCTATGGAGCAACGGAAAGAGCAGAGTATGCTGGAAGAGTTCTGTACTTGTCTCTTTCCATTGGCCCCATTATCTCCTACTTTTCTCTTATCCTGTGGATAGGGGGGGAGTTTATTTTTCCTGGAATACCCCTTTAATGATCAAGCTTTAACTTTTCTTCCTTTGACATATGTCATGTAAAAGAATTGTACTTTGGAGTTGATAAAACTTATTGAGTAACAGGGTTCTGTTTGTTTGTTTGTTTTTAGAAATTTTCTTTTTTTGTAAAAATTTTACAACTCCCCCCCCCCCACCGAAATTATTGGAGTTTAGAACCTACAGCCAGGTGTACCGAACACAAAGGTGGAATCTCTCTCGATCCAGATGTTGTCTTTTGTCAGCTTTAACAACAGGACCCCAGTGCTGTAATACAATGATGCTAACCACATCCATGATTCTAGCCACCTATTTATCATGGTCTATGCCTGGAAAGAGGTGTAGACCATGGCAGAAATCTCCACAGGCTCAGGAGCAGGTATGGGCATACGCACATACAGGGTGAATGGGGGTGGCACCTTATTTAAGACCCTCATACGAGTACATCTTTTGAAGTAAATGTCTCTCTAGAGTTGTAGCATAGCCAAATTTATTCAAGCCGAGTTTCTATTTGGTATCAGTGGTTTTCAATAGAAATGGTCTACAGAAGAATTCGGCTCTGCTACATCTGACTCATAAATAAGAAAGAAACCGAGACTTAGGTTCCCCATATCTCTATCCATTTTTCCACAGATACAATGAATAAAGAAGTAATAGAAAACTCTTTAAGAACATGAGTTTCAAACCATTAAAGGCGATTGCACAGAAAGGTCCATAGACCAGTAAATTAAAAACTTAAACGCTATTGGCAACATAAGGACAATGTGAGAAGGAATAATTCAGAGGCAATGTTCACTGTAAAGCCAGGTCTTCATTTCGATGAATGTGGAATAATTTTACGATACACCAGCTACTCTGCCTCCTCGTCTTGTGAAGTCAGAGATGTCAGAAGAACTTATTGATTGAGTCTGGGATCTGAGGACCACGGCAGGCCAGTTCTCTCATATACAACCTTCATTCTCTCTCTTCCGCACTAGAATCACGATTGCATTCCCAGTCCTCATTATTCAATTCTCCGGCTGACTTTTTTATTTCTTATGCCCATTTGGGGATTTCTGACAAAACTATTGCAAGCATGACTCAATTGATTGGATTGCAACTAGTGCGGATCTTCTGAGAGATAGAGAGTGGCTCCAATGGATAATTCACAAAGCAAATCGAAAGAAGGCAAAGAAATCAATGGCGTAACTCCAGAAAATAGAGAGAGCTGGAAGAATTCATAGAAAAACAGGAATATAGGAGAAACTGGGAGTAATTGATCTATTATTGGAATAGATATTATGAAATAAACATAAACAATATATTCGGAACAACCCATCAGAACGCGATCAATCCGGCAGAGACTGGTTCCCCTTAGTCCGTTTCCATTACTAATAGTTGATCTAAAATTTCTGAAAAAAATTTACTTTCATCGATATTATAAAAGCAAATGTCCATCTGTCTTCTTGACCCTAAATTTCACATTTAAGTCCCTATTACACAGGGCAATAAGCAAGAGCAAGCAAGCTCGCTTGCTCCTTATTCCCAGGTAGTTGACAGGCCGGCGCTATTATACTGTGTATATGAGCTAATTGTTGCCTTTTACTACACGTATCGATTATCGGCCATAATGGACAATAATCGGCCAAATACAGCAGATAAGGTAAAAGGGCCTATAGGTATTGGTAAATGTATACCAGACATGCTCACTATTGTTCTTGGTTATCAGCCATTAGTGCAGTCTATCCTATATAAGCATCTAATGCCTGCCCCATCCAAGATTTTGGATGTAAGTATATTGGGTGTCTGGGAAGGTTTTTGGGAAGGTGGGTTTTTTTTTGGTAAAGGGGAACTCCGGGTAGAGGTTAAGAAAAATGAAACTTTTGCAGAAGCATAACGCATTACTTACCTATCTATCCCAGTTTTGAAAGTACAAAAAATCCATTTGTTTGGGGGGGGGTTTGCTCTGTATTGTGTTTCTGTCTTTCCTGGTTTAGCATTTCCCAGAATGCAATGCTTTACCTCATGTGACCATCACAGCCCCCACCCATTACAATCAGAAAAATTAGTGCTGCACCTGCTTCTGGCCGGTCTGAGATGGTGAATCAGTCAGGGGATTGGGTTATCCAGCCAAGCCTCCTGTGACATCACACCCTGCCACCTGTCTGCATCATCAGCAAACACACACAATGTGAGACAGAGGTATGGAAGATTTGTCTCCTGGGCGGGATAGCAGAAGGAGCAGGAGACAATGTGAATTGGCACATAGGCCATTTTTTTTTCCACTTCCTGGATTTCTATCAGCTACCAGTGTGGCAGAACCGTACAGGTACAGTAATAGGCTGGGTTCACACTACGTATATTTCAGTCAGTATTGTGGTCCTCATATTGCAACCAAAACCAGGAGTGGATTAAAAACACAGAAAGGATCTGTTCACACAATGTTGAAATTGAGTGGATGGCCGCCATATAATGGCAAATATTTGCTGTTATTTTAAAACAACGGCTGTTATATTGAAATAATGGTAGTTATTTACTGTAATATAGCGGCCATCCACTCAATTTCAACATTGTGTGAACACATCTATATAACTTTTAATGTACTTTTAATAGAAAACAAGTTTTTCTTATCCGGAGTTCCCCTTTAAGGTCCTGGTCTTGATGATTATATGCATCACTCTCTAACTTATTCTTCGGCACCATCCATTATTACAGTCTGTCCTGTAACCTTTTGCTCTAAACTTGAAATAAATGTACATCAAATTCAAGAAAAAGTTTTTTTTTATAAAGGTCCTGAGTTTTTCAGATGTATTCAGCACTTGCTCATAGGCTGAACCATTTTTTAAGCCTTTCCTCAATAGGTTACCAAATGCCTTAAAGGGGTTAACCAGTACTAGAAAAACATGGCCACTTCCTTCTAGAGACAGCACTGCTCTTTTCTCCAGCTTAGGTGTGGTTTGCAATTAAAGGAGAAGTCTGGAGAAAATTTTTATTAAAGTATTGTATTGTCGTGACATCACCATGTTATCCAGGAAGTGAAGCCTTGATGCAGTAGTAGGTGCAGGGAAAAAAGCACTTTATAAGCATTTCCCGTAATAAGTGTATATTGGTGATTTGTATAACTTTAGAGGGGCAATATAATACTTTAATAAAAATTTTCGCCAGACTTCTCCTTTAAGCTCCATTCATTTCAATGGAACTGACTTACAAAACCCCACCCAAACTACAGACAAGAGAGGGTCTCTGGAAGAAAGTGACCATGTTTTTGCAGAGCTGAATAATCTCTTTAAAGGGGTTATCTGGGAAGCAAAAAAGAGCATGTAGTTAGCAACATCAGGCAGCTATTGAATATTGCATGCACGCATGGTTTCACCCACATGATGCTCATGACATGCACCCATCCCCTCTCATCTCAGAAGGTATACTTTAGAGACGGCCAGAAGGAGGAAATTGTGTGCTGGTGAAAAGAACCAGTAGGACCTTTTCTGCTCCCCGGTTGACCCTTTAGTCACCCGGACCCATATTCAGCATATTAGCACACTGGATGTTCGGGAAGGCTTTCGTAAAGCTCCTCACCTTGCCAAACATATATAGTTCATCTGTTCATTGTTCTCTGTTATCAGCCATTAGCACAAGAGTGTATCTAGAGAATATATACACTATTGTACTCTGTTATCAGTATATGCTGGGAAGGATTGTCTCATAGCTGTTGACCAACATGGAAGCTTCTGCCGAGCATGCGGCAGCCAATGCAGGGGAAATGTATTATTATACTTGGATGGGCTGGGTCCCCCAAAATGAGAGATACTCTATATTAGAGGCTTTCTGCTCTTAATCACACCAAAGGTCCTGAGCAAATTAACCACTGTATATCTTTAATAAGGCCTAACAGGACATATGGAAAGAACTTGCCAGACTTGTCAACCTGACCATTTATTTCAGAGTCAGCACCTATTCAAGCCATGTGGCAGAAAGAGAAGAATATAAGAAGATTGTCTTTGTTGTTGTTCCTCAATAGGATATGCAAAATAGCTCTCACACCACTTAGGCAAAATGATGTCCCTTCAAGTCAGGGTTTCACCCCATCTAGGAGTCTTAGAACATTAACTTGGGATAGTATACCAAGTGAAAAATCTCTCCAAAAAGAAAGGTGGAGTGAAACACTGACTTGAAAGGCCACCACTTTGCCTAAGTGGTGTAAGAGCAATTTTAGCTAAGATTATAGTGGAGCAGTAATGTCCATTAATGATGCCTCTGACTTCATAGGGACATGGGGGTAGATTCTTATTGTTCTAGTTCACATAATCCAGCCAGGTGAACTGATTAGACCCATAATTGCTGGGGTCAGTTCATACTATATCCAGTCTAGATTAATTTTCCTTGTCAACATGAATTTTTTGGAGAACAATTTCCACAAAGAGAAAGTGATGTGACCAAGAATCATAATTAATAATTAAGGAGTTTTATGCCTGTGTCCATATTTTCCAGGACCCCCTAGAGCTGTATCCAACCTCTGCAGCCGCCACTAATCCAATGCCGTAGGCTTAGGTTTGGATAGATCTAAGCATATTCGCGATTAGCTCGTCTCTGGCGACGATGTCCTCCTGAAGTTCACAGGAAGTTAGTAGACCCATGACAAACAATTTCCTGAGACACGTCAGTTTTTGGCAGTCTAAGTAGCAGTGGTCACATGACCCAACTACAGTATGGAAATGTATGCCTACAGAGCTGGGATGAAACAGATGTCACTGCAGTTATAGGAGTATTGGATATTATGTGAGGAGAAAAAAAATGGAGAATTTTTTTCATTTACCATATGAACAAGCCCTTACACTTACTGCCTATGTACTATAGCCCAAGGCACAACATATGTTGGCAGTCCATCTACAATAGACTGTTACCTCATTCATCCCTTAATGGTATTACAGTATTTCCTATACACACACACATAGCTTTGTTTAATGCCGCTCCCCACGTGTTACCAGAGTTATAAAAACATATTTCCCCTGCAGTGCTAATGATAGAAGACAGATGGCATGTTTAATTCTCGCCATTGTCTGTTGTCCTTCTAAACAGCGATAGGAATTGTCTGACAGGGGCAAAAATAAAAAAATGAAAAAATACCACCGGACGGGAACCGAAGCCGAGAAAGGAAGCGTACGTATATTTTTTCCCTATTTCAACCGAAAAAAAACTCCTTCACATTTTGTACTAATAAGGTCACGGAGGGAGAACAAAAACTGTTCAATTATTAATTGACAATATCATTATGTGTCATAGCAGTGTGTCTGAAAGAGCCGGGGTAGCTGGTCTGTGCAGTGTAGGCTGCCTCGGCACAATAGCACAGTTTTGATTAAATATTGATGTACACTAATTGGCTACAGGGTCTGAGGATGGTGCAAGCTTTGTAGGGATCATTTGTATTCCTGCTTTGGAAAAGGAAAAAACAAAACCAGCATTTTCACATTTCAATCACCTACCTGCTCATTTTCCTACCCTCAATCTTTCCCCAATTGCTTGATTCCCCAGTGTGTTCATATTAACATAGCGTTAACCTTGCCATATTTCCTAAAGCACTCAG
Organism: Dendropsophus ebraccatus; assembly: GCF_027789765.1. Lineage (NCBI taxonomy): Eukaryota > Metazoa > Chordata > Amphibia > Anura > Hylidae > Dendropsophus > Dendropsophus ebraccatus. The sequence continues at coordinate 81,800,156 of NC_091463.1, forward strand.
AATCTGCTGACATCCCTGTACTATTAGGGAAACCAAGAATAGCTTCCTTTCGCATTGAAGCAGCACCATGTCTTTGTTAATTGCCCTCCATCCCCTTTTAACCCGGCCTAGTGCCTTTCACACAGGAGTTATGAGAGGAGCGAAACGCGAGTCATTTCTCCATCAGCCATTAAGCCGACAATGGAAGTAAACAACTCATGATTAACAAATGTAGGGAATCCGGGACGGGGAGTCAATAAGATACTGCAGGAGATCTTAGACTGTAAAACAAGACTTAGAGGGTATATGGTGTTGTACAGTTCAATGTGGCACATCCTTAAACCTTACCCTTTCAGTGTAAGAGTCCTTTCAGATGGGCAGATGGTTGCTTAATACGAGTGCCAGTCTAGTAGAGTAACACTTGCTAAAGGGGTATTCACATCTGGGAAATTTAACGCATATACGTAGGATATGACATACGTGTCCTCTAGATGTGGGTCCTACCCCCCCCCCCACACACACACACACATATACACCCTTCCTATTTGAGGTTGGTGAAGCCGCCAAGTTATACAGTTGTGTAATTCCCAATTACTTTAATGGGAGCTGCCCAAATGGCAAAACCCACAAGTTATATTGTTTACGTAGCCCCTTTAAATTAGACTTTGCATGGAACCATCATTGTATGCAGACATGCCTCCATAAATGTTTACTTATGTTTACTCCAGTGGAGTAATTCAAAATTCACAAACTAGTTCCCCTACTACTCACAGGGGCCAGATTACAAACCGTGGGCAGGAGGAGTAGGACAAAGTTAGGTGACACAACTATATTGTGGTGTGGGGAAACACCTGCCCACAAGAGGCATCACTCTTTCTCTCTGGCTTGGTCAACCAGTTTCATTTTAGCAACCAATTCACGAGAACCAGTGAAAACCAGATAGATCGTCCTCTGGCTGGATCACCCATGTGACCCTTTACTTATATCATCATTGGCCAATAAAGCTGAGTCTGATCGTTCAGTGTTTGAATACCAATGGCTTAAGAAGTTGGATTCAGCCCTAGGGAGTCCGGGAAAACGTGGATATAAACTGTGGTCTATGGCTGTATCCATGTTTTCCCAGACTCTCTAGGGTTGCATCCAATTTTTTCAGCCACCGGTAATCAAATACCAAACGATCTGACGTGAGTATGCTCAAATTGCGCTTAACTCTATCAGTAACACTCTCCCTCTTTACACAGGATGGTGTACAGTTGACGGACAATGATTTTTCAGGCCGCATGATCCCAGCGATCAACTGAAGCATATTGGCTGATCATCAAACCTGTTAAACACATCTATTTGGCTGATTATCTTCCCATGTAAGAGACTGACAGATTGAAAACCTAGACTGTAAAATGGACAAGTTTTGATAAATCTCACCCATTGTGTAAGAGCCAGTGTGCCATTTTCTTTAACAGATGCCAATATATCATGTGCCACCTGCCGATGTGCACTATTTTCTCCAGTACAGATGGCTAAGGTGATATTTTTCTAGTCATCCAATGTAGGTGATTCTTTTGTTCTATACTGTTATTGTATCACTTCTCAGTACAAAAGCCACTCACACCCATAGACTTATTGTGATGGAAATCACAGGAGGTCCAGGTGCTGCAACCACATTTGCAATTGTAAATAAGGCACATCACAAGTCTGTATAGTACAGTATATTATTATAGTATTTTATATGAAATATGTTGGGGGATACTGTTTTCATCTTATGACTGAGCAGAACAATGGAAATAGGTTGTGTTAATGTTACCAGAGCCATTTAGGCTACTACTCTTAGGGCCCTAATAAATGGAGCGTTGATCGTGTCTTTAGGTCTGGACCTAAACTCATCGGCTGCTGACTGTGCATTGCGACGTGAAATAGCAATGTGCAGCTGGCGGCTAATGATTGAATAAACTGGTACATTACTTGTCCAAGCTCCCGATCTTCTCCTGCCCTACTTTCATTCCTGGCGCGGTCCCAGTCGGTGATTGGCTGAGCGGCCCGTCAGCTCAGACAGGCTGCCCTGAAGCTGTAGCCTAGGTGCCAGGATTATAAGCAGAAGGCAAGAGAAGACCGGGAGCATGGAGAAATATTGTTTAGCCCCAGAAGTTGCATGGACATCACTAATGATCATCGAGCCAAGTAACAGGCCCAGTAAACCAGAGCAGATCATCTGCAGAGCAGATCATTCTCGCGGACAATGTCTGTGGAATTCCGTTACCTGTCCGCCCGCACATCTGGGCGCCTTTCCGCCGGCCCCATAGACACCATTTTATGGGCCGGCGTATTCCGCTATACGCTGAAAGAAGTGTCATGTCACTTCTTTCAGCGGATCGCGGAATACGCCAGCCCATAGAATGGTGTCTATGCAGCCGGCGGAAAAGCACGTGCCCGTGAGGGCGGACAGCTGATGGAATTACGCTGACATTTTCCGCAAAAATTCCTCAGTCTGAACCCAACCTTAATCTGGCAGCCATGGCGGCCCATCTAATAGGTCCCGTAGTCTAATTGATTTACTAGAAACGTTTCAAAACTTCTACCTAATCTCTTTGAAGAAATCATAACATTCTTTCTATTAAACCCTAAGGCTATGTTCACACAACGTATGAGACCGGCCATTCCGGTTACGGAACGGCCAGACTCTGAAAAGATCATCCCGGCTGGTAGTGTAGGACCAGCCGAATGATCTTTGCAGCCGTAGAGCTCTGATGCGGGCGCATCTGTGCACGCCCGCATCAGAACTCCCCACTGCACACTATAGAGCGAGCGGCCGGAGCCACTCGCTCCATAGTGTGCACTGACAGGGTTTTCTACATGTCAGCTGTCTACAGCACCGCAAGAGATCCCAGCCGGAGCGTATACTATATGTATATGCTCCGGCCGGGATTCCATAGAAGACAAGACAATGTATCCTTTTACGTTTTTGCCGATTGCAACAACCGCCGTACTTTTACGAAAAGATACGTTGTGTGAACATAGCCTAAGGCTGTATAACTCGGGCAAACCCATACCTGATGTAACCACTGATCAAGTAGATCATGTAATGCTGAATACCAGACGCGTTCACTTCTTACGCCGAGTGAATTCCATTCCTCTACGGCACCACATTTCTAGCAAAGCCTACTGTATTGATCAAGAGGTCCAATATGTATATGGATCGTCTGCTAAATGTAAAGAAGATCCCTCAGGCCATGAGCACACATGAAGAGGTCACTAGGAAGCTGACTTCTATTTGATCACTGAAGGAAAAAGAGGTAAGAATCCTAATCACAGGATAAATAAGTAATGATATTCCAGCAGAGAGCTATAAAGAGCCCTGGACATGGTGATCTAGGGTACAATGCAGAAGAGTCAACACAACGATAGCGGGATATGTGTATATTTGTATGTCAAAAGGTTGCTTCTAAAAGGAGAATGCTCAAAGGAGGCTCAGTGCTCTCCCAGGATCTCCTCAGAAGTAGCAGTAATGGTTTATTCCCTAGTCAGGGAGGAAGCTATAAAGATATAACTGCTGCATTAGACACTTCATATGGTAGATTCGGCTTGTCTAGTGATAACTACTTTGCAAGATCAATTGAAAAGAGTCCTCACCGTTAATTACAGTCATGAAACTGGTGGCAGGGTGTGGATATAATGGACAGGATTAATAAAATAATTATTTCTCTATATAAGTAGGCTTGATCGAACATCGGAAAAAGGTAGGTTCAATCAAACTCAAACCTAACCCGACCTTCCGCATCTGATTGCTGAAGCCTTCATGGTCCATGTGGAAGAAGGAAAAATCCCGGGACTGCAAGATGGACACTGTGTTTACTGTGACTTCCCATTATGCACACCCAGCACCCAGTAACTTGGTATAATGAACAGCAGTCACCCAGTTACTTTGTATACTGGACAATAGCTTCACTGCTCCCACAGAAAACCACACACAATCCCCCATCTCTCTTCTCTGTCCCTATTTCTCTGTATTTCTCTCCCTGCTGCAACCTACTCTCCACTACACACAGCCAACTGGCCGTCTCCAGGAAGCCAGTCACCTTATATAGAGGGTGGGGGAGGGTTGCTGACATCACAGTGGTTGGACAGGTGCAAGGGATTATGGATGATCCAATGCTCCTGCCAAAAGACAGTTCTGTAAGCTAACGTGTGCTGTGAATTCACGAATTTAATTTTTTTTATCAGCCTGTTTAGAGTATTCACCCAAAAATTCACATAATCCGGAATTTGCTCCCAATTTATCATTCGCGACTTTTTAAAAAGTTGCACAAAGTGGTGAATGCCTACGTCTGGTCAGTACCAGGTGAACTTGTTTGCACAATTTTTGTGAATGTTTTGAGAATATTCTGTGAATTTTCTACCCACAAATTTATGATATTACACAATATATTTATTGATTACCTTACATATTGTTTATTGTTACCTTAGACTGTACATGTAGCTTCTTCATGGTCAGTCCTGTTGGGCATTCACCAAATTTGCACTACATCATAGGAAAGATTTCCATGTTACTCTTTTTAATTCTAAACACATGTCCAATTTTTATGTTAGATACCCTATTTTTACGTTAGATACCCTAGTCTTAAAAGAGCCTCTCCATATGCATATTGTGCAAAGAACATGGAGCTTTTGCCCACTGCAACCTAGCCAATTCCAGCTACGGGCAACTACCCGACTGTTTCTATGTACAAGGTTTAACAATTTTCTCCCACATTATTCAACATTTTAACTGTTGGTTTAATTGTAAAAATATTCTAATATAACCTTGGAGTAACCTTTTTGTTACTCAGAAATAAAATACAAGTTTTCCCCATGATCTCCTCTATTCGGAAGTATTTCAGAGCTTGTAATAAATAATTTGTCAACTGCACTGTTGTCTAAGCATTGGCTGTTGTTAGCAGGTGTCACTCACACAGAAGAGAAGGGCTGCTGGCATGACTCATACACTCTATTAGCAGTCCCAGTCCTGGACACCATGGAGAGAAGGGTGGCAGCAGGGAACTACTGTGGACAGTTTTATAAAGAATCTTTTTGTTTCGTATTTCTTCCTTATTCTTTAAAATTGCACTGTATTAGAGTAGAGAAAGGTTTGTGAAAGAGTCAGTCTTTTTTTTTTTTTTTCAGAAATCAATAGTACAGGCGATTTTAAGAAACGTTGTAATTGGGTTTACTAGGCAAATATGCCATTATCTGCATTCAAAAAGACATTCCCAGATTCCCCCCCCCCTCCCCTTTTCCATTCACTGCAAATTATCAGGAAATTGTGTCTTGTTGCAACAGACATGCCCCTGTCTGTTCTATGGAGAGGGGGAGGAGGAAGGAGGGAGATTATTTGGCCGCAGAGAGCAGAGAACAAAGGATTACACAGCGAACCTGTGTGAAAGCTAGTATTCAGAGGTCAGAGAGGTCAGTGCTGACTGTCAGAGGAGATAGCCCGGTGATGTAGCTGTAAATTAACTCTTTGTTGTCCTGTTTTGGTTCCTCATCTCCATCCACCCCTCCCCAACCATGAAGACAGGGGGGGGAGCTTCAAACTGCTTTTTTCATGATAAAAATGCATTTTTCCGCTAATAAACCAAATTACAAAGTTTCTTAAAATCGTCTGCAGTATTGATTTCTGGAAAAAATTTAAACAACAGTGACATTAAATCTTCCTAGGTTCCTTTAAGTTATAGGATGTGTCTATCTCTCTATCTATCTATCTATTTATCTATCTGTCTATGTCTCATATTAATATAGTAAAAAAAATAAGGAGGGGGACAATTATCAAGACTGGCGTACGCTGGTCTTAGATACAGCCCCGCCCGACTTACCTGGTCACATTTACTGAGAGGCACGCGTCTCTTCGTAAAGCCGGCAGGACCTGCACCTGTTCCAGCTCCAGAGCAGGTATAGATTTCTGTATTTACACCTGTTTTACACCTGTTTGACCATGATCATTTAGGCCACACCTCTTCCCCCCCTTGCCCCCATTAGGAGAGCAGCAGTAATGTCTGGCGTACATCATGGAAAAAGTAAAAACCTGACCCTTTTCTGTGGCATGTGCTATGGGCACAACTTTGATAAATGCGCCCGTTTTTTCTTCTATTACAAAGGTTCCCCATGACTTTACTATTGATAGGACTATGCTTATAAAGTGTAGCAGAAGGTGATCTTTGGGGGTATAACCTCTAGAACCCCCACCTAAAATTCTACCTCCCCCTCATTGTTTAAATAGGCTTATTAGATCACCCATTTGTGAATCTGTGCATGGTACTACTCCTTGTCCTTCACTGTACGGATCAGCAGGGGTCCCAGAGGTTGAACAATGTATGAGCCAAAGTATTGAAGCCCTGGAGAATTCCTTTATTTTCCCTTCTCCATCTTCAATAAAGAACAGGACATATTTGCTCTGTTAAGTTTATTATTTTAACAAGTCATATTTTAGGTCCAGCCTTATGCATCAATCCGTTCTGTAATATACCTTTAAAGCAGATATAATAAGTTACTATCATTAAATATAATTTTATTAATCAATAAAATTCTGATTCCAATAGTGAAAATCTGGAGCCTTCTTGAATACAGTTTTCCTGCTATGTTCAATGTATTAAAAGTATGCGTTTAGCTCATTAGCTCCACCAAGTGGTGGATGCAGACAGTTAGATTTTTGTCATGTAACACTACAAGTATACAGGGGATTTGCAACATGTAAGAGAAAAGCAGCACTTAACCTATCTACCTGAAAATAGGACACCCACAAGATTCTGGAAGGAGCGTGACCTTCATAGGCAACTGCCGTGATCAAAGAATTAGGATTCCAGCAGTTTGATCCTTAAAATGCTACAGTCAATATAGGTTGCCATAGGGGAGGAAGGCTACCTGCAGTCCTTACTCTTCAAAATTTCCTTGCCCCATGCTACAGATTTGTTATATGATATGTTAGTATAAAGCACCGTCCATGCAATAATATCCAACATTTAGACATAAGGATTAGGAACATGCATCTAATGGTTGTACTTATGGCCTGAACTTCTTGTATTTCCCCACTGCAAGTAAGGACACCATGACGGATGCCACTGAATATAAAATTGGAATTATTTTATTATATTGATATTGATCTTTTTTTTATTAACAAAAATTAAAAGCAACCAACAGCTGATCCATCAGAGGCCGGTGATCCATAATTCATTCAGAAGGCCTCTGATGGAACCTCTGTTTCCTATATTAGATGCTTACAGATGATTACAGCTCGGCTATTTATGAAAATCTTTATCTTTCATACAGATGTGAAGATTTTGCTGTGACACTCTATTGCGCCTCACCTTACTGAGGCTTTTCAAAAAATATACATACATGATATGATCAGTAACACCTGCAATATCCCAGGGAGAGTTAAAGTGGTACTCCACTCTCAAAGAAACTTTAGGAGACTATAATATATGAGAAGTTGCCACCAATGGAGGTCAAGGTGCCCAGACCCCAGAAAACAAAATCTAAAAAAAATCTATCTATCTATCTATATGCAAGTAGTTCAGCAGCACTAGAAGGTAGTGTAAACAGGTGCCTATTGTAGTCTTAACCACGGACTTCCTTGTATATTCTTAGTAAATTCAATGGCACTCCAAAAGATGAATTGCTAAATTTGGTGTTTATTCCAGTGTCCAAACAGGTATAACAGCACAGCCTCTCCTTGATTGCTGTTCTGTTATACCTGTTTGGACACTGGAATAAACACCAAATTTTGCAATTCATCTTTTGGAGTGCCATTGAATTTACTAAGAATATCTATCTATCTATCTCCTATCTATTATCTATATATCTATCTACTATCTATTATCTATCTATCTATCTATCTATCTATCTATCTCCTATCTATTATCTATCTATCTATCTATCTCCTATCTATCTATCTATCTATCTATCTATCTATTATCTATCTACTATCTATTATTTATCTATCTATCTATCTATCTATCTATCTATCTATTATCTATCTCCTATCTATTATTTATCTATCTATCCATCCATCTTCTATCATCTATTGTCTATCATCTATCTATCTATCTATCTATCTATCTATCTATCTATCTATCTATCTATTGACATCTATCATTCATTCATTTATCTATCTATTGATCTATCTATATCTATCTATATATCATCTATTGTCTATAATCTATCATCTATCTATCTATTGATCTATCCATTATCTATCTATCTATCTATCTATCTATCTATCTATCTATCGATCTTTCTTCTATCTATCTATCTATCTATCTCCTATCTATCTATCTATCTATCTATCTATCTCATATCTATCTATCTATATATCTATCTCCTATCTCCTATCTATCTATCTATTATCTATCTATCTATCTATCATCTATTGTCATTGTCATCTATCATTCATTTATCTATCTATCTATCATCTATTGTCTATAATCTATCATCTATCTATTGATCTATCTATCTATTATCTATCTATCAATTATCTATCTATCTATCAATTATCTATCATTTACCTATATCTATCTATCTATCTATCTATCTATTATCTATCATCTATCATCTACCTCTATCTATCTATCTATTATCTATCATCTATCTATCTATCTCCTATCTATCTATCTATCTATCTATCATCTATTGTCATTGTCATCTATCATTCATTTATCTATCTATCTATCTATCATCTATTGTCTATAATCTATCATTTATCTATCTATCTATCTATCTATCTATTATCTATCTATCAATTATCTATCTATCAATTATCTATCATTTACCTATATCTATCTATCTATCTATCTATTATCTATCATCTATCATTTACCTCTATCTATCTCCTATCTATCTATCTATCTATCTATCTATCTATCTATCTATCTATCTCCTATCTATCTATCTATCTCCTATCTATCTATCTATCTACCTATCTATCTATTGACATCTATCATTCATTTATCTATCTATTGATCTATCTATCTATATCTATCTATATATCATCTATTGTCTATAATCTATCATCTATCTATCTATTGATCTATCTATCCATTATCTATCTATCTATCTATCTATCTATCTATCTATCTAGCTCTCTCCTATCTATCTATCTATCTATCTATCATCTACCTATCTATATCTATCTATCTATCTATCTATCTATCTATCTCCTATCTATCTATCTATCTATCTATCTATCATCTATTGTCATTGTCATTTATCATTCATTTATCTATCTATCTATCATCTATTGTCTATAATCTATCATCTATCTATTGATCTATCTATCTATCTATTATCTATCTATCAATTATCTATCTATCAATTATCTATCATTTACCTATATCTATCTATCTATCTATCTATTATCTATCATCTATCATTTACCTCTATCTATCTATCTATCTATCTATTATCTATCTCCTATCTATTATTTATCTATCTATCCATCCATCTTCTATCATCTATTGTCTATCATCTATCTATCTATCTATCTATCTATCTATCTACCTATCTATCTATTGACATCTATCATTCATTCATCTATCTATTGATCTATCTATATCTATCTATATATCATCTATTGTCTATAATCTATCATCTATCTATCTATTGATCTATCTATCCATTATCTATCTATCTTTCTTCTATCTATCTATCTATCTAGCTATCTTTCTTTCTTCTATCTATCTATCTATCTATCTATCTATCTATCTATCTATCTCCTATCTATCTATCTATCTATCTATCTCCTATCTATCTATCTATCTATTATCTATCTATCTATCTATCTATCTATCTATCTATCTATCTATCTATCATCTATTGTCATTGTCATCTATCATTCATTTATCTATCTATCTATCTATCTATCTATCTATCATCTATTGTCTATAATCTATCATCTATCTATTGATCTATCTATCTATTATCTATCTATCTATCAATTATCTATCATTTACCTATATCTATCTATCTATTATCTATCATCTATCATTTACCTCTATCTATCTATCTATCTATTATCTATCATCTATCTATCTCCTATCTATCTATCTATCTATCTATCTCCTATCTATCTATCTATCTATCTATCTATCTATCTATCTATCTATCATCCATTGTCATTGTCATCTATCATTCATTTATCTATCTATCTATCTATCATCTATTGTCTATAATCTATCATCTATCTATTGATCTATCTATTATCTATCTATCAATTATCTATCTATCTATCTATCTATCTATCAATTATCTATCATTTACCTATATCTATCTATCTATTATCTATCATCTATCATTTACCTCTATCTATCTATCGATTATCTATCATCTATCTATCTCCTATCTATCTATCTATCTATCTATCTCCTATCTATCTATCTATCTATCTATCTATCTATCTATCTATCTATCTATCATCTATTGTCATTGTCATCTATCATTCATTTATCTATCTATCTATCATCTATTGTCTATAATCTATCATCTATCTATTGATCTATCTATTATCTATCTATCAATTATCTATCTATCTTTCTATCTATCTATCAATTATCTATCATTTACCTATATCTATCTATCTATCTATCTATCTATCTATCTATCTATCTATCTATCTATCTATTATCTATCATCTATCATTTACCTCTATCTATCTATTATCTATCATCTATCTATCTATCTATCTATCTATCTATCTATTTCTTCACCTCCTGCAACACCAAGGAGGATATTCAGATTTTCAGCCCCAAGATATTGGAGCATAGAATCACAACATTGGCTGAACGGGAGATGAAGCTCTTTTGGACCGTCAATTCCCTTGAATCCTACGTCGCGAGCCAGAGAGTTCCGAGGGGCTTACGTATGTATAAAGCACCCGCACAGTTCCAAGAGAAGGAGGTATTTATGTTGGCTTGGCAGAAAGCACATTTGCAACATTCTAGCAATTTATTGCTTCTTGTTTTGGAAGAAAACAAGAAAGAATATAACAGCATCACTGCGGACCTATGCCGAGCTAAGTTAGAATATCGCACCCGTGTGACTGAAGAGCAATTGTCCTCATTCCAGAAAAAGTTGGATAAAAGACTGGTCACGTTGCAGACGGATATTAAGCAACAGAAACGTGACAAGTTCATGCGGGATAAAATGGACTACGACAGCGGCAAGCTGTTTGACTGGGGCAGTAAGAAGTCCAGAAAATCTAAGCCCCGCAAACGCGGTTTTTCGGAGTTCTGGACCACAGACTCCGACACCAGTGCCTCGGACGAAACCACGGGCCCAGAGCGTTCTAATACCTACCCTGGTCGCGCCCCTTTAGGAGGAGGACACGGCGAGGGGGCCAGAAGAGGAAGAGGCGCTTGGAGAGGAAAAGGCAGAGGGAAGCAGGTGACATGGCAGGATTAGTCACACCCCCCAAAGTCCTCAATATCTCTGGAATAGAGATCCCCCGAGAATGCACGGACTTATTATCTAAGGGCCTCAATTTTGGGCTCATGGAGAACTTTTCCCTATCACAATTCGAAGTGGACTTTCAGAAAGGTCTTAGGCGCATCAGCTTAAAAAAATTTTTTGCAAACAAAGTTGGAGCACCAGATCCCCAATCAGGCCCTCACAGATGTACCATAGGTCCCCTTGGCTTTAATGTCGCAGGTCATATGGACACCCAGGATTTGCAGGGCATCAACATGTTGGTTAACATGGATGGACACCCAGAACCCACCTGTGTGGCTGATACAGCATTCACCAAGGGCAAGAAATCCACATTCTGCCCACCGGTGGCACCGGGAGGAGCCATTGAAAAATTCACACAGGCTGTTATGAAAGACGCTAGGGCGTTGGTGTATCCTGAGGCCAGAGTTAATCTTACTAACATGGAACAAAGGGCTGTGGCTTGGCTGAAAAAAAGACCTGACTTGACAGTTTGTAAGGCGGACAAAGGGGGCGCCACGGTAATCATGACCGCTGCTATGTACCGGGAGGAGGCGATAAGACAATTGTCAGATACTACGGTGTATAGTACACTTGGGAGTGATCCTACTAATAAAATCAAAGATAAATTAAGGTCTTTGCTTCGTGTGCATGTGTCTACTGGAGCTATTGACAGCAAAACCGCAGAAAGATTGCTCCCTGACCACCCTAGGATCCCCAAGTGGTACTACCTCCCAAAAATGCACAAGCTAGTGCACCCCCCTCCAGGTAGACCCATTGTCTCCGCAGTGGCATCTGTCACCGAGAGTCTATCTCAGTTCTTAGACTGGACTCTCAGGCCGCTACTCGCAGCTGTCCCGTCATACCTTAAGGATACGGGGGATTTCCTACTGGCCCTACGTGATACATGCCTCGCCCCAGGCTGTTCCCTAGTGTCGGTGGACGTCGAGAGCCTCTACACCCGCATCCCACATGATGCGGGTGTGGAGGCTGTCGGTCGTTTCCTCCGGCAGTCTGGTCAGTCCCCTGAGTACACCAACTTTATCACTGAAGCCCTCACATTCATACTGACCAACAATTGCTTTACATATGAGGACCAATGGTACACACAGAGGGTCGGGACGGCCATGGGGACGCCAGTGTCATGCACTTACGCCAATCTTTTCTTGGCGTTTCTTGAGAGTGACCTGGTGTTCTCAGCGGCCAACCCTTACATTAAATTCATCAGGACATACCATAGATATGTCGATGATATTTTCATCATCTGGGAGGGCTCAGAGGATGATTTTACCAACTTTGTGCATTACCTGAATACCGCTAATCATGTGAATATGGCCTTTACCAGTGTATTTGGAGGGACGCGATTGGAGTTCCTGGATGTTCTGGTGGAGATGCACGATGGGGTCATCTCTACCTCCATCTATAGGAAACCCAATTCGTGTAACTCCCTCTTGCACTACCATAGTTCACACCCTGCCCATACCAGAGATGCTATACCCTACAGCCAAATGCTGAGGGTCAAAAAGGTAAATAGCCACGAGAATGGTTTTGAGTGGCAGGCCAGGGAACTAAAAGGTAGACTATTGGAAAGAGCCTACCCGGAAAAATTGATAGACGTTGCCCTCCAGAGAGCCCGCAGTGCCAATAGAGATGTTTTACTTAAGGGGAGAAAGAGCAATCGGGACAAAAAATCAGATCGTTTCTCCTTTATCCTTGCAAACTCGCCCATGAATGACACCCTGCGCCATATTATCTATAAGCACTGGGGCTTGTTGGCACAAGATCCAGATCTACAAGAGAGCACCGCTGCTAAACCCATAATAGCCCACCGCAGAAATAAAACAGTCGCAGATGCCATCAAACCGCCATCCACGAGAAAGAGGAAAGAGAATTGGCTGAATGCCGCTATGCCTGAGGGGAACAGGAAATGCGGTAATTGCGCATACTGCCCACAACTGCTTAATGTATCTTTCATCAGCTTGAACGGCGTAGAGTGCCGCATCAGTAATCTGTTCACCTGCAAAACCACGTTTGTGGTTTATGCCATTGTCTGTGACTGTGGACGGTTTTACATAGGGAAGACCAAACGAGCCCTTGCAGTCCGCTATAAGGAACACTGTTACTCAGTACGATCAGGGAAAGGCGTACCCAGGTTGATTGACCATGTACGCCAGGTCCATCAGGGCAACACCAGATGTCTCAAATTCTGTGGTCTGGAGAGAGTTAACCAGCCCTCAGGGGGCGGGGATCGCCATCTCAACCTCCAACGTAAAGAGACTCTGTGGATCTCAAAGTTAAATGCGCTTGGACCCTTAGGGTTGAACGAGCGTAACGAATTTGCACCCTTTGTCTGATTTCTATTTTAATCTGTGTGCATCACTTACACTTACTTGTATTTAAGCACCTCCTTAGTGGCATGGCGTCATTCCGTAGACCGGAAGAAGCGTGGGAACACGTGAAACGATTGTTGTCTACTCCTGAGAATACACCTGCCTCCACCTCCCCCTCCCTGCACATGTGGAAGTAACCTCTAATAAAGTACCCCAGCGGCATACCACATTGGTGAGTGCACGTCTCTTTATCTCTCTGTTTGTATTACACTCATCTGCTTAGACGTAGCACCCCAAGCTAGGTTACCGCAGTAGGGGCACCCCTGTAGTCCCATCCCATTGCTCCCGGTGACCGGAGATTGCGAGGGCGGTGCGATCCATCTCTCCCCTTCTGTGGTTCTATCTATAGTTTGTCTCACATTTCTATACCCCCTTCTCCCACCCCTGAGCAGGCTGAGCAGGGTTCACACCTACGCCAGTTGTAACAGACTCTTAATAACTTATCATACCATTATTAGTCCCAAATGGAGCAGAAGCAGAAAAATCTTGTTATAAAAGCAAAAGGCGAATTGTGGCTCCTAATCCCCCCCGAACAATATGAATAAGAGCAAATTCGGAGAGGACGGCTTTTCTTCTCGTTATTGCTGCGGAAGAAACTCATTCTCATAATCAATGTGACAGGTGTGCAATGAGTGAAAAGTTAGACTGGAGGGAGGGGGGTCCGGGCCATGCGTGTGTACACCAAGTGTGAGGGGCTCTTCCTCGGCTGAGCTGTCAAGTCCACCCAAAACTCTGATTAGACATGACAAGCACACCTGCTGTCTCCAAAGCTCTGCAATTAAAGCTTCTTTGAGGTCCCAGGAAGTGACCGCATTAGATAGGCCCCTTACAGGCAGCTCCTTAGCATATTTCCAGTGTCATTAGCAGAGCAGCTAAGGAAAAGCAGATCAGCTGAGGGCCCTGACATGACCCTGCTCTCTCCGCACTCGGGGAGGGGAGGCTATATGGATTTTAAAGAAATCTCCCTGCTCCTGTAAGATGTCTGTCTTCTGCCGGGCACGAGAGGGGCTCGAGAGCTTTAATATTCATTAAGATTCAAAAGGAACATATCGGTAATTGAGCGACTGGCTACAGAGAATTGCAGATTGTGTCCATTCTTTCATACAGTTAAATCCTTCACATTAAACACTTTGCTAAATTCCACTTATAAAAAGGATGTTCTGTGAGACAGAGCAGAAAATTTCATAAAATCGCAATCGTTAACAAATAGATCTCCTCTTATTTGTTAAATGAGATCGACATTCGAGAGCTGGAGAAGAAAGAAAGTAGAGCGGACAATAAATGAAGGTGGTGGTGGTGGTCATGAAAAAAAATATATACCGTATTTTGCGGCATATAAGACGACTTTTTAACCCTGAAAAATCTTGTCAGAAGTCGGGGGTCGTCTTATACGCCGGATATGGTCGCCCCATACGGTGGGGGGGGCTCAAAAATGGCCGCATCCTCACCATTTAAAAACAACAAACAATTAACTCACCTGGGCCCGTTCCCGACCTCCGCGTGTCTTCTTCTCCGCTCCTGTTCCCGGTGCAGCCAGTGTGACGTACACTGACTGCGCCAGGGATGCCCAAAGCTCTCCCGAGCAGCCGAGTGTCTAGACGCTCGGCTGCTCGGGAGAGCTTCGGAAGAATGACAGAGGCTTCGGGTACTTCCAGAGCCTCCCGAACCCTCTGTCCGATTAGATGCTCGGCTGCTCGGGAGAGCTTCAGGAATCCCCGGCGCAGTCAGTGTACGTCACACTGGCTGCGACGGGAACAGGAGCGGAGAAGAAGATGCGCGGAGGCCGAGAACGGGCCCGGGTGAGTTAACTGTTTTTTGTTTTATTAACTTAGCTGCAGTTAACCCCTGCCTGACCATAGCAGGGCTGCGGTCAGGCAGCAGTTAACATTTTCCGGCGTATAAGGCGAACCCCTAACAATCTCGTTAAAAGTCAGGGGTTGTCTTATACGTCCAGTCGCCTTATACGCCGGAAAATACGGTATATATCCTGATATTAGGATATAGTCAAAATGAAGCTCCCCTATCGGTGGTGGAGTGGAGCATCTCAGGTCAGGAGTACCTACTACTTTTTAGTCTCATACTTATTGTAAAGGGCAAAACATAGAAACAGACCATGCCGTTATGGATGCCCTCTCCTCCTTGGCTACTGGGTGGCACAACCATAAGAAGCCCATGGTTCATTGATTTGAGGGTCCCCTTTATTATGTAGACCACTACTTCCCCCTCTGTTAAGGCAGTGTTACTCACCTCTCAGCTTAGCGCTCACTTACCCCTGGTTCCCCGCTCGCTGCCTGTGGTATTACATGCACCGTCAGCAAGCTGGGATCAGCAGCAGGGGCTCCCCGGACAATCCTTAGATTGTCCGAGCTGGCCATTGAAGTCAGTGGCGGTTTTCTGCTGCGGCACCTATTATGCTGAGCGAAACGCAGCAGACCATCGCTGACGTGATCGTGAAGTTTTAAGATATTGAAAGACCATGATCAGCCAATATTACGCATTACACCAAGTGATTATTGTCCGGCACATAAATGGCCATTTACATCCAATAATCATTTTGTGTAATAGAGACTTTATTTGGAAAAAGGATTCAAAAGCCAATGCTGTTTTCTTCCAGAAGAGGTATTGAAGCTCTGTTCCAGTGAAGTGGATGGGGAAAAATAGGGGGACCGGTGTGGCACTATTTTTATTTAGAAAAGCAGCCATAATTTGGACAACACCTTTAGGTCTTTTAGGCTTAAATGTTGCCCATAGAAGTCAATAGAGAGGGGAATAGTGAGAAGGGAAATCGGAGAGAGTAAAGGCTCTATTACATGGAGCAATTATTTGCCGGATCGGACAGATATCACTCTGTGTAATAAAGTCTTTCAACACGTCTAAAAATCTTCAGCTCAATATTGCTCCGTATGATAGCTGATGCGCAGCCAACGGCTGATGAAAAGGGTATGATATATAGAAGTTTATACTTACCTTTCCAAGCTCCCCATGTATCCTCCTGCCATGTCTTTAGGTCCCCCACTGACAACAGTCAGAGCTGAACCTGTCTCTACAGTAACAGTCCACTCAGCCAATCACTGACTGAGACAGGACAGCGCCGTGGAAAGTGATTGGCTGGATGGGCTGTCACTGAAGAGATGAGTTTGGAATTGGTGGCAGCGGCTGCGATCACTGGAGGACCCAAAGACAAAAGAGGAGAACCCCGGGGAGCAAGAAGAGGTAAGCATAATCTTTATTATTTTCTATATAGCGATGCAGAGAAACCCTTTTTAAAGCAAGGACTGCGCAGATATTGTTTACCCCACCCATGTAATACAGCACTAAGCGGGGAGAGTCAGGAACAGATTGAGATACTCTCCAGATACTACAAAAGCATGAGTATTAGAGCTTAACCCAAGGTTTGATTCAAAGCTTAGACTGCTCAGTACTGTTTTACAATGACATCCATGCTGCTGCTGCTTCTTAGAGTATACTTAAAAAAAAAGTATAAACAAATAGAAGAGCATAACCTTCACTTTACTGTGTATGTGCAGTGTATAGGAGACATCATAGAGGCTAGGTTATCTGATGAAATATGACTTATAAAAGTTATATAATGGACAGAAATAGTGCTACACCTCATGAACAAATAAGTGACTGCTTATCCTAAAGAGTTACCTGAAGTGACGGGAATGCTTTAGAGAGATTTTCCAGGAAAAATACTATCCACAAAAAAAAACTTAAACCTGTTGGATGCTACCTAGGCTGATGTGGGGTATATACATAGATGCTTATATACAAGACTATCAAGTACATCAAGAAGGTCGTAGGCAGTGGATCTGTCCGGATTGTGCAGTGTTTGGGGAGGGGGGTGAAGATAAAAGGCATGCCTTTTCCTTATGGACTGTGTAAAATATTGCAACATATTCTGCATGTTCATGCAGAAAATCTGATGGAAACAGAGGTGCTGATCACAAACAGGTTTCAGTAGGTTATTAGGAAATAAAACTATTAAAATCATATAACATGTTCCATCTATTCATCCCAGGACTAAGCAAATACTCTACTTCAGTATGACTGATCAATAATACTTATCAAATATTCATCGTGTGTACCAGGAGTGTTGCTAAGGTCTTAAAAGATCAGTATATATGTATAGTGTATAGCAAAAAAAAAACTTTTCAACATGATAGGAAGTAATACAACAGCTCAGCAGTAAAATATCTATTGATATTGTTTTAGAATGAAATGTGGGGTCTGGAACTTCAAAATTAGTATACAGTAATATGGTACATACCACTATACAATAGCAAAATAATACTGCCACCATACTGTTAAGAATACTGAATAAGAAAATATTATACATAACTGTAACTATACATAGTACCCTATAGTCAAAGATACCAATTTCATACAGGCTCTTAGTGATTATAGTGCAGTTAGATCCAGTGACTACAGGCAATGTCTTCTCATATACGATTCATCTCATTTCCCTTTAGTGCCTAATCTGCTGCACCATAAAATCTTCTCTCATCTACTGTATATCTTGTCTTTGCAGAGTTTTGCTAAGACTTCTTTGGTTTCCTTTATGTTCAAAAAAAACAACAACTACTATACTACGTCCTGCTGAAGACTTTATTAGGTGATCCCTTATACAGTTCACTGCAACATATACTGTATATGTATATAAAGGAAGAGAGTCCAGCACTCACCGATCTGTAGTATGCAGCAGGTTTATTGTAAAGACACCGAAGGCTGTGACTGGAGAGGGGGAAGGTGTTGAGTAGGTGCATTCACAGAGGGGGCAACAATTGTTTAACGCCTAACTTCGTCTGGCTTTAAAGGGGTAGTCCACCCAAAAAAAATTTCTTTCAAATCAACTGGTGCCATAAAGTGCCAGAGATTTGTAATTCACTTCTATTAAAAAATCTTAAGTCTTCCAGTACTTATCAGCTGCTGTGTGTCCAGCAGGAAGTGGTGTTTTCTTTCCTGTCTGACCCAGTGCTCTCTGTTGCCTCCTCTG
Source organism: Dendropsophus ebraccatus (assembly GCF_027789765.1). Taxonomy (NCBI): domain Eukaryota; kingdom Metazoa; phylum Chordata; class Amphibia; order Anura; family Hylidae; genus Dendropsophus; species Dendropsophus ebraccatus. Next base: position 81,818,966 of record NC_091463.1, read on the forward strand.
TCCATGTCAGGAACTGTCCAAAGCAGGAGCAAATCCCCATAGAAAACCTCTCCTGCTCTCCAGACTGGAAATAATACAACTTCCTGTTGGGCATACAGCAGCTGATAAGTACTGGAAGGCTTGAGATTTTTTAATAGAAGTAAATTACAAATCTCTGGCACTTCATGGTAGCAGTTGATTTGAAAGAAAAAATTTTTTGGTGGACTACCCCTTTAAACCTTCCCCCTTTCCAGAGCTCGACTGTAGAAGCCGCTCAATACATGCTTAAAGCGAATGTACCATCAGGACTGAGTAAAATAAATGTCAGTACCTTCTTGGTACCGACCCAAGGATCTTGGTGGCGCGGTCCTTCTTTAAAGAAAAAAGGATCCCACGCTCGGCGCCTGTTTCTTCTTGTGCACTGGCCGGCTCTACGCACTGGAGGTGGGCCCGGCACCCCAGTGTGTTGATATCCCCTCCCCTCAGTGACCTGGCTGTACTTGATTCTAATGGAGGCACGTCACAGACGGGTGGGGATATCATTACATTGGGGGTGCCGGGCCCACCATAGAGACGGTGTACAAAAAGAAAATGGTCTAAAGTGTGGAAACTGGGTGGTAATTTGAAAAAAGAACTGCGCCACCAGGATCCCCATGCTTGCACCCATAAGGTACTAAAAATCTTTTACTTAGTCTTGATGGTACATTTGCTTTAATGTTGCAGTGACATCCACAATCTAAATAATAGTTTGCACCCCCAGTCTGCTTCCCATGGGGTGTCCGTTCCATCTGGTCACTTGTTCATATGATATACGAAGAATATAAGCCACAGGACCTATGTTTACAAGATAAAATTCCTCTTTGTTGTGAATCAGTTAAAAATTTGCAAAATACAACTGCAATGTTTCACTCTTTAGCACCGTTATATTTTGCCAGTTTTTGAATAAATCAAAATAATGAGGAACTTTATCATATACATATATGTAATGGGGCATTAAACGGGCATTTTGCAAATGCTTTGCATTGGTAAAATTCCTTTCTTTTGTAGTTTGGGCCCTTTTTCTCCCTGTAGTGTGGACAGCTCACTGCCTAGGTTCCCGACCATTGCTCTCCACTCTGAGATTAGGGGCTAGGCGTGATGTCACTCGGGTTGCCAGAGAGTATATACTTTCACTCCCTTCTACATCTCCCTCTAGGTCTCACACATGCTTATAGATTGTTCCTGGACACATGTGTATCCTCAGTGGAAGACACTGCGATGCAGAGCTGATTCAGCTCATCACAGCTGTGTCCCATCCTTGCTCCCTACTTTACAGCCTTCAGCACTTCAGAAGCTCAGGAACACCTCTTCAAAGAGACTCTGTCAGTAGGTTTAGGCAGTCAACTGTGAATCAGCAGCTGGAGGGCGGGGGGAGGGGTGTGGCAAGAATCCTATTCTCCTGCATATTAGAAGAACAGCTGAACAGAATTATACATAGTAATACATAGTTCTGTTCAAAATTTCTGCTACAAGCTTATGCTGTCTTCATTTAAGGCAACATAAACCTAGTGACACTTTGCACTGGAGAATAAAAGCATGTTTCTATGTTATGGAAGCACAGACCGATATATGAAAGGTACCATGTGTCTAATTTCCCTAACAGCTATATAACATTGTCAGCAGTTTGGAATCTGAATTTCAGCTGACGGATTCAATATAATAATCGCTATAAACACGTTACCATTTGCATTATACAATGTTTTTGCATCCAAACATAGCAAACACAGATAAGAATTCCATATCTACAGTCAAGGCAAATGTCTAAAGCGAATGAGAAAACTTTGGTCCTAATTGTGTAGATTGAAGCTTTTTGTTCTCTTTGTGCCAAATGAGTGGAGAGACATTTGGTACAAGATGGGACTGTGCATAATAAAGCTGCAATAAATGAAAACAGATGAAAACATTTTCAAATGAACATTAAAGCAACATCAGCGCACACTACGCCTTCCATTAGACGCTCCTGATTTTACACTGGTAATGGAAGAAAACCCACTCCACTGGATATATTATGTATATAAAACATTTTATATAGTGCTGCTAATGTACCTACCAAACGCCTTTACTTTGCCTTAACTTTTTAATTGACCTTAGAAAACGGAGTTTGGGGTTTCGAGTTAAATCACCTCATTCCACACTCGGCTGGACATCCTGTTTTCTTTAATACTAAAAACCCTTTTTTATGGCAAAATAATTAACCGTAATGGAGATGAAAGGTAATAATCACGAAATAAACAGATCTTAAATAAAATATTACGCTTTACAACCTTTGCAAAAAGGTCCGGGAATGGTGAATACTTTACAATTAGTATTTTTATTGCAAACTTTTAACTTCTCTAACAGACCCCCTATGTCAGGGATGGGGAACCTTCAGCCCTCCAGCTGTTGCAACACTACAATTCCCATCATGCCTGGACAGCAAAAGCACTGTGGATGTCCAAGCATGATGTGAATTGTACTGCAGTACCGGCCAGGATGAACTTTGCTGACGCCGGCCGTTCTGTGCCATACGTAGTGTGAACCCGGCCTAACACTGAATGGTTATTGGCCTGAATGGGCGGGTAACACCGATAATTGTTTAATGTAATAGGGCCTTTAAAAATGCACTACAGAGTCCAAACTCAATATCCATACCAATGTTAAATAACACTTTAAGTTGTAGTTATTCATAGACATTGGCCAATATTCAGCTTTAAGGATTCCTATTTACTTGCACTCTTACAATCCAAGTGCAAGAAGACAGGAGCCAGCACTATATTATATTACTCTCTCTCTCTCTCTCTCTCTCTCTCTCTCTCTCTCTCTCTCTCTCTCTCTGCCCTGCCAAATATGCGGTAACAGAAAAAAAAAGTCCCCACTTTTCAGCATTGTGCCAGCCAGGGATGCCAAATGTGTCTAGGTACTGACAACTGTTTATTTTAGAAGATTTTTTCATGATCTACACCAGCAGGTCTGCAAAGACATTCAATTTAATTGCCCCCAAAAATCACATTAGACACCAACCATGACCATGAAACTTGCAAGGCCTAATTTTAAAGGAGTATTCTGTCTTTTTTTTTAAATAGAGGGTCAACTAATTTAAATTGTTGGAGTACTCCATTAAAGCAACTCAATCTCAATGTGCCATGGAGGTGGACCCCTTACATTAACAGTCCAGTGTTAGGTTAGGACTGATGAACACAAGACAAGTCTAGCTGGGTCTGAAACAGTCAAAGGGGTACAAAATCAGAAGGCTGGGAGAAATGTCAGGAAGTCAAGCCAAAAGTCAAAGAAACCAAGTGATACGTAACCAGAATGCAAAGGCTAGCTTAGTGACACTTGGGAATGAGGCTCTAACACAGGTAAGGAGGATGATGATAGGACTAGTTTTATGGAGACTGGAGTCCCTGCTGACTGGTGGTGCTGGCTGCCAGTCAGCAACCGATAATATCAATCAGCTGAGCTGTCTGGCCAGGGACGGTGAAGTCCCAGCCACGGCAATGGTATCTATGGACGCCGCTGGCGCACCCCTAGCAAGTTACCAGGGATCCAGTCGGCATGTCCAAAACATCCAGAGTCCCTTGCATAGATCATTTCCTTGGCTCTGGTTGGTGGCTCTATTGGACTTCCGAACTGAGAGGAGTTAAGAGGAGAGGCTGGGGACACATTCGGTGCATAGAGCTCTCAGCACTTAACATGAAGGATCTGCCTCCTGGGCATTACATTTGTAACCATGGGTACATTTTAGGTACCCTCTAGGTATTCTTGGTCAAGCAACCTGCATGACCATCATCACAGGTATTTTTGGAGTGCTATATAGTTATCTAGTGCCACCAGCGGTTTTGAGGGCTCAAAACTCCCTTTAAATAATACAAGTTACAAAAACTTATTATATTCCGACTTTTCTACTTGCCAGACAGGAATAATATACAACTACTGTAGATGCCAAGGGCAACCTAACCATTTATTCTCTAGCCTTGGCCTGCCATGGAGTTACATCGCACAGAACATAAAGCTACATTATAAGAAATGTATCTATCGGTGATTAAATAATACAAAGTGTTGACTTAAAATACAGAATGAGCCAAGCGGGCGAAAATCATTCATATTTCAAGCATCACTTATACAAACAGAACAATAATTAAACATTCTGCAAGAAGAGACTTCATTATATCAAAAGGTGTTTTGCTGCTCTTTTTATTTTCACTGTCTGTCTTCTTCACAGGGGTACCTGGGAGAGGGTCAGACATAGAGGGGGAGCGTTCTGCCCCAGCTGGAGACCGTCTTTGTGTAATTAACCTCTAAGCCAATGCCCCAGTGGAATCTGCCTGGCAGATCAAAGCGCTCACATCTTTGTCTGAAGAGCAGCCGAGGGAACTGTAAGCACGCAGGAACGGAGAGTGAGCGGACCTAGAAGTATACATCTAATTTATCGAAAAGAAAAAAAAAGAATCTCAAGACTAACACACTTCTATAGTACGCACAAGATTGACGGTGATGGCAATACATGAACAAACAACCACGTCTAGGCCTTGTAAAGTTTATACTGGCTCTGTAAGAAAGTGTAGTTATAGCATTCACAATATACTTTATTCACTGGCATAAGAACCCACAAGCCAACACTTTTATGACTAGTGATGAGCGAACATCCCGATGTTCGGTTCAGATCCCGAATACGAACATAAAAAAAAAGATTGTGTACGCCAAACATTCACGAACAAATAACAAACATACGGTAAGCATATGTTTCGGTCTACGCACATGTGTACAGACTATATGGTGCAAAGCGTAAAGTGTGCAGTTGCGTATATCGCGAAATAAACATCCGCATGTTCGAATATGTTCGAAAATGATCATTGTAACCATTCCGATCATCGAACAAATTGTTCGTGATCGGCGAACACAATCACCAACTTCATGTTCGTACGAACATTTCAGACATGTTCGCTCAACACTAGTTATGACCGGTGTACCCCCAGCACCACGTGCTTTATATTCCTGAGATCACCATTAAACCTTAAAGAGGACCTGGCTCCTGACCCCCAGCTTGAGCACCTTATACGTACCTGATCGCGCGCGCGCTCCTGAGATGAGTCCAACTCCCATAGAGAATGACTGGTGAGTCCGACGCTCCGTCATTCTCTATGAGCGTTGGACTCATCTCAGGAGTGCGCGCGCCGGGCTTCGGGCGCTGAAATCTCCGTCACCCGACCGTCTCAAGAAGCAGGACCCGGCGCGATCAGGGACATATAAGGTGCTCTAGCGGGGGGTCGGGAGCCTGTCACCCCGGCACCGGGGGTGACAGGTTCCCTTTAACATTTTAGTCTAAGATTACAGATATGAAGGCTCTCGGGGGATTTAGGTAAAATATCATTAAAGTCATTTTCTACAAGACAAGTAAAACACCAGGTCACATTCTAATGTACTGTCCCTAACCTCAAGCTTTGACTTTCAACCACAGCTACTTCTAACTGAACATGTTTTGCTGGTCTTTTTATATTAAGATGTGATCAAGGAATCCGTAGAAACATAGAAGCATAGATGATTGTCAGTAGAATAAGACCTCTCGGTTCCTCTAGTCTGCCCTTTCAATATGTCCCTTCTTATTATTAGGATGTTTATCCCAGGTAAGTTTACATTCTGTTATTGTAGATTTAACAACCACTTGAAGTTACTTCCAAGCAACTATTACTCTTTTAATAAAGTAATATTCTCTCACGTTGCTTCTGATCTTTCCCCCAATTAACCTCTCACTGTGTCCTCTTGTTCTTGAGTTCAGTTTTTTTTTTCCAAAAACATTTCCCTCCTGAACCTTATTTAGTCCTTTAACAGTCCTTTAGTCCTTGGCACAAACACATTGATCCCCTTTAATATCACTTACTGCACCTCTGTATGGGTGTATGGGTATAAGCCCCTTATTTGCTGGGCTCCATACGACCTATAACTTATTATTCTTTTTCACAAGTCCTTCCATTGTACAAGGAAAGTATCAATATTTAGGATTCTGAACTAAATGCATCATTTAAAATAAAATCCTTTATTGGGGTTAAAACATTGATAGACTTTATCTAAATAATGTATGGTGTACCTAAATGAATGCATCTCATAAAATGCTAGTACATTTGTTTTGTGTCTTTAGGGTGCCTTCACACCTACCGTATCGCAGCAGCAGATCCGCAGCAGATTTAACTAAATGAATGAACACAGCATCAAATCCGCACTTACAAATCTGCTGCGGATCCGCAGCGGATTTGACAGTGCGTATTTAATGCTGTGTTCATTCATTTAGTCAAATCTGCTGCGGATCTGCTGCGGATCCGCAGCGGATTTTCTGCTGCGATACGGTAGGTGTGAAGGCACCCTTATAAAGATTAGCGAACTTTTAACAGATTGGTTTGGCAGGATTAGCGAACTTCGAAGAAAAGTTAGGGCTCATCCGAATCAAACCTTAAACGACCGCCACTACAACAGCTAAACGATTGCAGGTATTTTTCTGTTTTAGTGCAGTTCAGTGAGTTTGCTTATGAGTACTTACCTGTCCGCGCTCCCCCCAATGTTCCCGACTGATCATAGCCACCAACACTTCCTGACTGAGACAAGAGTGACAGCCCACTCAATGACGAGCAGCAGCTCTGTGTATTTAACTATGCACCGGCCATCTTGGACCAGGTTCGTTACGAATGTTGCAAAAATTTCGGTTTAGTACCAAATCAAACTTTTTGCAAAGTTCATAATGAATATCGGTTAATGAAGTTTGGTTTGCTCATCTCAAGCCTATCTCCTGTGCATAGTTTAAGCAGAGATTACTTGGATCCTGCATGCCCAGTGTGTAGGCTAGTATTAACCCAAGAGAGGCCAGTGTCAGTGTAGGACCACCTCTTTGAGGTCACCTTAACATAGTGAGATGCTACATACTATTTGATTAAAAAGGTTACTAAAAAACAAATTTTTCAAGTTTTTGTATAGCAGTTTTGCCATTCTAACCATCCATATTGTGTACATGTTATGTCCTTGCAATTGCATCATGCTGTCTTCTACTTTTGTATGTAGTCTAGAAATGTCAAAAATTCTGATTGGTATTATTGTTCAGAACCCTATCGATCTAAGCCACTTAAGGCTTAACACACGTGGGAACGTGAACGTGATATTTGGAGTGTAACGATTATTTTACGGTCTTTACATGGTCGTTTAAAACGTTCGCCGGGGTGATCATGACCATACGGCACATCTACTTTTTTAAAACCTTTTTACGAACGACTGAAAGATTTCTAATTTTACGAACCGATTAGCGAATTATCTTTCAAAGACCAACGGATTTTTTTTTTCGACATATTGAAAAAAAATTTGAACGACAATATAACGATTTCGCCTTTGTCGTTCGCTCGTTCACACCTTTTTCACGAGCGGTCGTTGGAGTGAGTTTATGAACGATAATCGTTCCGTGGAATAGAGCCTTTAAAGGGGTTATCCAGCGCTACAAAAACATGGCCACTTTTCCCCCTACTGTTGTCTCCAGTTCAGGTGCAGTTTGCAATTAAGTTCTATTTACTTCAATGGAACTGAGTTTCAAAACCCCACCCAATCTGGAGACAACAGTAGGGGGAAAGTGGCCATGTTCTTGTAGCGCTGGATAACCCCTTTAATTCTCCCAGCCATATCTTGAGACGCAAAAGACCATATCTTTTGACAAGTTTATCATTTAATGACAGGAACTATTTAATTCTGAGCTAGGATGTGCTGTAAGGTGATGTCTTTTAAAGACCTGAAACTTTTCAGACACTTATAGAGATTTGTATTGAAAGACAAAAAATCTTGTAAGCTATCCCATTAAAAGAAGTGTTTATAATAATTGTTTTTGTCAATTACTTTCCAGTTTCCTTAAAAGTTTTATAAAATAATTAGTTTCTCCGCATTAAAGTCCATAATCACGCGTTCTTTTAAGTGATTATACAGGTTTCATTGCATTTAAGTAACATCAATATTAAACAATGCACCAGTGATATGTTTTCCATTAATTCCTGATTTTTTCCCATGATTACGGTCCATTACCGGGTTTAGGATTATCTAAGGTGAGAGATATTTGATGCACTTAAGGTCACTAATGTAACACCATGTTAAGTGGATTTCCTAGCACATTTATGTATGCATAAAAATAACAGATTATAAGAGGTTATAGGGGTCTGATATTACAATAAATACGCAAAGACCAAGAACTTTAGAAACAAGGACTGAAACTAAAAAACTAATAAAGAAAAAGTCCGGCGCTGTAATGATTTTTTGAAAAAGCAAGGGCAAAGAGGGAAAAATAACCACCACAACTCACCTGTCCCCGTACCTCTGGGACCCCCGCCAGGCTCTAGGATCTTCTTCTCAGCTGACGTTACGTCATGACCGATTGATAGCCCGCTCAGCCAGTCAGTAAATGGGGTGGACGCCGCTCCAGTCACTGATTGGCTGAGCAGTTGTCCATCAGCCAGGACAGGCATTGACATCATCACAACTCAGAGGAAAATGTCTTCCGGTGGGGTTTCGGAGCTGGTGTGGCCTAAGATGAATATATAGGGTGTAAGGGACCCATCTAGTTGACGTGGCGTACTAGAACAGAGATTCCCCAACTCTTTTACCACCAGAAGACCCCCCTCAAAAATGGCGCAGTTTTCTGATCCTAAGAAATTTAACATTATATTGTATTTTTGAGCTGAAACCAGTGAAGAATTTTTGAGTCCTTAAAAAACTCTACTTAAATATACAACCTTGTCTTATATACACTGAAGTGAACTAGTTGCGAGTCTTGGGAGATTTACATTTTTGCCTATACTTTTAAAAATCATGTTTTTTCAGAGACTATCGAATGATGTGACAAGCAACTAGTTCACTTTCTGTAGGAAGGAATCAGTATCAAAATCAATAACTAACCCTTCAGAGATACATGATTTGTCTAAGAGGGTGGAAAAATCTTTGCAGCAGCTGGTTCACTTGTTATCAATTATTTATGGTAGAGTGTGCAGGTTGCACAAAGGTAAGCACGGGAACAAGTGCAAAGGTCACAATGGGCATCCACTCATACATTTTTTGGAAATAAGCATAGCCATAAAATGTATTACATTGACTGTTTCTTATGTGGATAAACTGCTTTTTGAAGGGGAAAAAACCCCCATAAAGGAACACAAAATGTAATTTTTTTTGTTTGTTGGTTTTTAGCTTTCTCTGTCTGGTCAGATAGAATATAAAATACTTGTAATTAAAGTATTTCCAATTGATGAAAGTTTTATTTTTATTGTATTTGAATTTTTTGGTAAGATTACATTTAAAACTTTCCTCAAAATATTTACTTTAAAGCTTTAAAGATTGCAACTCCTCCTCATGAAGTCCTTTTTAGGTGCTTTTCAAAAGTCTATTTGCTAAGAAAGCATGCTTGCACCTCTCCTGAGAGTGCTTTGTTGTAGTAATTTATAGTAATAATCCCCCCCCCCCAGTTCCTCCATACAACAATAAGGCCCTATGTGCCTCTCTATAGTAATGTCCCCTGTGCCTCCATATAGTAGTAATTCCTTTTAGGCGTCAGGTTTTCAGGGTTAGAAGTAATTATAGTAAGTTGAAGTCCATGCACTTTGTGTTGTGGGTCTTAAAGTGTCATGGTCATTATAACTTTCAAAATCCACAGGATAGGGGAAAATTAGGGGATTGCGGGGGTCCCACCTCCGTACCCCCTGCCCATCTCTGTATCTGCCCCTGCCTTCTGTTTTATGACCCCCAGCTCCATTCATTCCTACGGAATGAATAGATCCTAGGAATGAATAGATCTGCGGGTCACATGCCGTACCCGCAACTCTCTTCATAATACAGAAGCCGGGGGCCGATACAGAGGTCGGCAGGGGGTACGGAGGTGGGACCCCCCCCCCCCCCCCCGCAATCTTCTAATTTTTCCTGGAGTACCTCTTTCAGCTAACAAAACCAGGAAAATCTAAAGAACAGGTACACTTTAGATTTGGTGAGACAACAGTTGGAGACATCTTTGTATGGCTATGTTCACACTTGGTTTAACAGCGTCCATTTCATAGCAATGGACGCTGTTAAACTGCTGGCCGCCGGGCTGCATTTGGGAGGTTCCTGCAGCTGATACCTCCGTATTGGCTGCAGGAATGTAGTTTTTCTAACATTGACTTGTAGGCACCGTCGGGTGCGCCTGTAAACTAATTAACAATTCACTTCAATGTAATGTGCAGCCGCCACCGCCCATTACATTTTGTAAACAGCTATTATTTCCAAATACATTGGTAAGTACATTATTTTAACGCCCGTACTAAATAACAACGTTCTTAAAAACGCTACTTAAAAACAACGTAGTGGGAACACAGCCTATGGCTCAAACCTCTAAACCTCCACTGGCAAAAGAAGTGCTGTTTTAAAAAAAAATGTATTCGTCATTGTTTATAAACTCTAATAGGAAAATTCTAATCTAATTATAATGTGTCACCTCATCCAACTCTGCCCTAAACACAACACCTTACGCAGTCAGAATATTTTCATATGACTAGAAAGAATAATCTTGCTACATTTAACATTGATCTGTATTTTTTGAGCTACTGACTGCAAACTAATAAGGCAATGACACATAGACACGCAGGACACTGGTTGTGACTGGTAATGGTCGCGCGTGACTGAGCATTCTTTACAAGCATTCCCATAGTGCATGTCCGTCCTGTGTTCATTATTGATCCTCATCTCTAATAAAATGAGGTGCCTGTGTTTTCCACTATTTTTACTAGCCGTCTAAATGGAATTGCGCCAGTCAGTAAACTTCAGATATCCACAGCATGCAGCTTCAAGAAAAGAGAAATCATTGTAGAACATACCCAGAGGGGGTGCAGCATGGAGGTCTGGGAGCTCTTAACATCACACGTTCACATGTAACTCCCTCTGGTGTCAGCGGCCACTTAAGAGTTTACCTCTCTGAAGCCTCTATACTTTGTAGCTGGGGCCATTACAGCTATCAAACTGTTTTATAAGTCAGATTGTTTTATTCAGTTTGGGAATTATTTCTTTTTTGGAATACAGAAAACAATAGTGAAATCACCTACCCGCCGCCTGAATAATAATAACTCATCTAAGAATAGAACAATCATTCAATGTCTAATGTTTATATTTTCTTACATTGTTCTATTTAAAGGACAACTCCAGTGTTCTAACAAAAAACACAAATCGCCGTTTGAATTTCCCGCCAGCCGTAGCCATCGTCGGCTCCGGTCTGCTTCTTTGTTTCTTCGTAACTTCCGGATTCCATCAAAGGAATAGGGGGAAATAGGACACAGGTGCGCATGTGCACTGGCAGCCTTTTCATTGGTAGCATTAGGTCACGTGGCTTCCAGCCAATCAGGGGTGGGCAAGCTGGAAGCCGTGTGACACGATCCAGCCAATGAAAAGGCTGCTTGGGCGCAAGTGCACCCAATTATTTGCACAAGAGGATGCGGATGACAACATCGACACAAAATGGCGGTGGTAGAAGAGAACGTGGTCGACAGTGATTAGGTATGTATGGCTCTATTTTGTTTCTGGGAGAAGAGTCAGGGGTGGGGATGGGGGCATGGCCAGGTAATTTACATACATTACGATATTAAATAACCTTGTAATGTGTTTTAATTAATTAAAAATGTTAGACGCCAGAGTTATCTTTTAACATTTCTGTTCTGAATTCCTTAAAGGGGTACTCTGGTATCAAAACAATTATATTTGAATAAAACGTTCATCTGAAGATATATAACTTACTAATATAGTGTTCTGACTAAAAGTACTGGCTTTAGCATGGTTTTGCTTGCTTTACCCAGCAGGAAGTTGCAAATGAAAGAACTATACAACCTGTATTGCCTCTTGCCTCTAGCTCCTGGGTCCTCTCTCCCAAGACAATGCCTCATCCCCTTCTGTCTCAGGAGGCTTAGCAGGATCTTGTTTTTGAGCTCAAACAGGCTACAGTCTATATCCCCATATTACTCTTATATACATTGATAACTATAGCTTTATTGGAACATTTAAGAGACAGCATGCTGCCTTGTGCTGAACAATGCCATAAGCAGAGGAGCAGAAAGTGAATACAGTAACTTTTGCAGACTTGGGCTAAGTTTACACTACATATAGTTTTCATTAAACAACAGCCATAGTTGCAGTTTTGCAACCACAGCTGTTATTTAATGAAATTGCCAAAAACATTGAAGTGTATGGAATCCCGGCCGGAGTGTAAATACTCTGTATACACTCCAGCCGGAATTCCTTGCGGCCGCATGAAAAACTGACATGTCAGATTTGTGTGGCCGCTATTCTTTGAACAGCGCCCGCAAAAAACTGTCAGAGCAGACAATGTAAAGTACAGCTCCCGGCCGGACTTTACATTGTCGGCTATGTTAATTTGGAAAGCGGGCACAGCCAAATGCGTCCGTATTCCAATTAAAAAGAAATGAAGTTTATCTCGCTGGTACTGCAGTACCGGCCAGGATGAACATCACTGACACCGTCCGTTTTGTGACACACCTGTGTCACAGAATGACTGGTATCTTACTGTGTGTGAACCCGGCCTTGCTGTGTAAAAAGACAGTCTGTTGTGTAGAGTAATGTTCTTCAACCTCTCTTGGTGAGGGACCGGCAGGAGTTCTGCAGGAGTGGAGTAAGCGGGGTGGGAAGACAATGAAGAACAGTTGAAGGAAAGCAATGCATTCTGGGAAATATAGTACGGCAGCACAATGATTATATCACATAGATGCACAAAATCTTAAACCAAATCAATTTTTGGTGGTTACAAAATTGGGGCAAACAGAATTCCCTATGCAATATTTTCTCATGACTACAATAGTCTTAAAAGTAATTGGAGTAAAAAAGTAGTTTTTAGATCATCATTCCTTACAAGGTTTCTGATGAAAAATAGTTAAAAACCGTTTATGCTCGGCAGTCCGATCTAAATCCATCAATGTATTCAAAAAGAAACAGCAGTAAATTCCATGCACAATTAATACAATGTTACAGGTTACAGCTGCAATATAAACATTTGCCAAACAGGTTATACTTTATGTAGAGATAAACTCTTACCTGCACAGCAGTGTAATGGTCGCTATTGCACAAGAGAAAAAAAGTTGACTTAAGTTACCAATTCTAAAATGACTGGATGACTGTGGGGAATATAGATATTTGCTACACTGACGGTTTCGCTCTACAAAGAATGAAGAGGTGTACAATTTTTTATCATAGGTATTCCAGAATATCACAATGTATGACGTTTAAATGACTGATTTGCATTTTAATGCATGAAATAAGGATTTAATCAACTACCAACCGGCAAGAATTCTGGCTATCACAGACCTGATAGTTTTTCATTTAGAAGCTCCACCTACTCTGCTCTCATTACCTGTATTAATTGCACCTGTTTGAATTTGTTACCTGTATTTAAAAAAAAACACCGGCCTGCACACTAAATCCATCGCACTCCAACCTCTCCCCCATGGCCAAGACCAAAAAGACCAAAAGACACCATGGACAAAATTGGCAGGGTGTTCCAGTATGACAATGACCTGAAACACACAGCCAGGACAATTAAGGAACAGCTCCATAAGAAGCATTTCAAGGTCCTGGATTGGCCTATCCAGTCTCCAAACCAAACCAAAAAAATTTAAACTTAAACTTTAAAAAAAAATTAAACTTAAAAAAAAAAGTATCGCCAGGTGCAGAAATATGTACTATAAGGTTACAAACCCACTTGCCGGATCTGCAGCGAGTCTCCTTGCTGCGTTTTTGCAGGGAGACTCGCTGCAGATCCCGGCCCTATACTTTCAATAGCAGAGAAACTCTGCAGCCCGCCCCATTAACCCCCCCGGCCGCCGGACATTATACATTACCGGGTCCCCGTTCCTGCTTGCTTCGGGGCTCCCGGTGTCTTCACGGCCCGCCCGGCCAATCAGTGCGCTGCAGCGGGGCAGCGCACTGATTGGCCGGGCGGAACGTGCCGGGAGCCGCTGAAGCAAGCAGGAGCCGGGATCAGATAATGTATATCGCCCCCAGCCCCCGGCCACACGATCGCCCCCAGCCCCGCAGCCCCCGACCGCACCATCGCCCGCAGCCCCCGGCCGCACCATCGCCCCCAGCCCCGCAGCCCCCGACCGCACCATCGCCCGCAGCCCCCGGCCGCACGATCGCCCCCAGCCCTGCAGCCCCCGACCTCACGATCGCCCCCAGCATCGCAGCCCCCGGCCGCACGATCGCCCGCTGGGGGCGATCGTGCGGCCGGGGGCTGCGGGCGATCGTGCGGACGGGGGCTGGGGGGCTGCAGGCGATCGTGCGGCCGGGGGCTGCGGGGCTGGGGGCGATCGTGCGGCCGGGGGCTGCGGGGCGATCGGGGCTGCAGGGGGGCGGGCAGGATATACATTACCAGATCCCCGCTCCTGCTTGCTTCGGCGGCTCCCGGCACGTTCCGCCCGGCCAATCAGTGCGCTGCCCCGCCGCAGCGCACACTGATTGGCCGGGAGGGCCGTGAAGACACCGGGAGCCCCGAAGCAAGCAGGAACGGGGACCCGGTAATGTATAATGTCCGGCGGCCGGGGGGTTAATGGGGCGGGCTGCAGACAAAAACGCAGCAGGGATGTACATCCCTGCTGCGAGTTTCTCTGCTATTGAAAGTATAGGGCCAGGATCTGCAGCGAGTCTTGCTGCAAAAACGCAGCAAGGAGACTCGCTGCAGATCCGGCAAGTGGGTTTGTAGCCTAAAAATATAATATTAAAGATCCTGCACATTAAACCGCATATAAAAACACTATGAGCCAGAATGGCTGATCTTTGGTCAAATAAAAAAAAAAAAACTGAAAAATGTCAATAAAACATAATCAAAAGCCTATCTATTCCAAATTGGTAATTATAAGAACTACAGATCATGATCACAGCTCCTTGGAAAGAAAAACATAAAAATGGGTCAGAATTGAGTAATTTTAAGCATACATATTTATTTAAAATTTCTAGTAAAAAAAAAAAAAATTATAAAAGGTTTTAGAAATTGATATCACTGAAATTGCACTGATCCATAGAATAAAGATTAAAAAAAACATTTATAAAGTGCACTACATAAAAACAATCCCTCAAAACTTACAACAATTTTACTTTTTTTTTTCAGTTTTATGCTATATATAGTTTTTATTCATTTTCATACCATCATGTTTCCAGGGTCAGACATTAACTTTAACTTAAGTTTTCCTGCTTTGTAACTCATATGGTTTTTACGGTGGGGGGAGTAAGGGTGTGCAAGAAGCCACGTAAAGAGGAGTTTTGATACTAATGATATAAATATTGCATAGTAGGTTACCTAAAAACTTGACCTTAATGTGCATAATGAATACTGAGGATAAGCTGATATTGATGGTTTGTTATGACAGATCATACAATACCATAGATAGCTGTAATATTTATACTCACCCATGTACAATGTAACCATCATAATAATTTGTATGAATACCATGCATTCAGCAAGGTCTTTGGGAATTTATTTGATACAGTAATTTGTAAACTATGCTGTAATAAAAGAATATAAAAGAATGGCTGTGATGATAGTAGTTGTTTATTATTGATATGAATAGAAAGAATTGAGTGGTTATTTATCCAACAATCTTTCTGAATTAAAATACCCAAACATTATGCCTATGGCTAGAGACAAGTAAACAAGTTAATTGTTTCAGACAATTAGGATCAAGTTAATCTCAAAGTCATTGGTGAGTTTTACCGCTGACTACACTTTCTGCACCAGGTGCAGAGCATCCGGCTTAGTGAATGTAAGGAGCATTGTCACCTCCTAAAAAAACAGACAGCAAGCAGTAATGCATAGTACATCACTACTTACTATACAGGAAGCAGGACGCCTATCAAAATGACAGGAGTACCTGCTCCTCCACATTGTTCCTTTGGGCGCCCTATGGTATTGGTGTAGTGTGCCTTGGAAAGTATGTACTAGAACCGGAACTTCTGTCTACTCCTATTAATATTGAGCAGCCAGAATCATACTGTATACTTGGACCCCCCCCCACCCCACCCAACTTAGTATATATACTATACTATCCCTGTGCTTTTAGGTGCTCCAGGACCACAGTTTCCCCTACAATCATGCGGCCACAGTCAGCACAAGGCTGTCATCAATGTGCACTGACTATGGTCATGTGACCATGGGACAATTGACAGCCCTGGGGAATATAACAAAGCAAGGAAGGTGAGTATATACACTAAACAGTTATATACAGTGTTTGGATGCGGGCGCGCACGGATGCATCCGAATTCAGCGGCAGTAAAGATCATCCGGTCAATACTGCAGTACCGAACGGGATGATCTTTTCTGACACCGGCCGCTCCTTGACCTGGCTTGGCCATGGAACGACCGATGTCTTACAACGTGTGCACATAGCCTAAGCCTGATTATTTGTCACTGTTCACTTGACTCTATGCTTGTACATTCTTGTTCCAAAATGGAAAAAGGAAAAAAAAAAAAGAGAAATTGATCATTTGATAAAAACAATCGCATGGGTTTTTCAAAAAAAAATTTTATTTTATTTTTTTATTTGTGGTCAATTTTTTTATTTATTTTATTTATTTTTGTCAATGTCTCTTAACATGGCAACCCATTTCGAGAACTTTTTATTTATGGTACACCCCCCAAAAAAATTGTGACTAAAAAGTCCTAAATTATCCAGCATGTCTAAACCTTAGACATGCTGGCAACCCCCCCTCACTTATCGATTTCAGTGGGACCTAATGATCGTCGATGGTCCCAGAAATGGAGCTTGATATCAGGGTGACCTTCTAAAAAATACCTAAAGTAGTTGAACCCCTTTAGGTGCACATCATGTCCCAACATTTACCAGGTTTTTGCCAGCGACATGAAAACGTGCCAACGCTATGTTTTTGTTTTTTTTGTCTATATCCCACGTCTGAATTATCATTTAAGTGCTCCATTTAAGCTAAGGCTTCACGTAATTGAGTTTTCGATAGAGAATGACAGCTCTTGATGTGCCGGAACACCTACATTATTCTCTGGACTATCTCACACCGAGTGTTAAGTGGGAGACCATGCATCGCTTCAAGCTTTTATTTCTCTATCATACTTTGTATGTTATGTTGTGTTAACAGAGCATCTAATGTGACTAAATAGGACAACCAGCTTTCCCATAACCATGAAAAATAAATGATTTGTTTCATTCACTCAAGTCAAACTCCCCTCCCCCTTTCCTAAAGATCACTCAGCCCTCCCTCGTCATAGACACACGCATACACAAGCATCCTCTCAAGAGGGCAAATGCCCAAATTCACAAGGTGTAATTAATGCAAGCTTAAGTAAAATTTAGTGGATGAGGTTGAAACTTGCATTGAAGGGATAGAAGAGAGGAGGAGATCATTCATGTGCAGAAACTGACCAAGCGGCAGATTACTGTGTTAAATATTAATCATCCCTGCTTCTGCAATTTCGGCAATGCGTCTGGGTCCACCACTGTTAAATTTTTCATTAACACAATTCACTTCCAACTCTACTTCACCTACTCTTCCTTCTTTATTCCACATTTCTTCTTTAGTCCCTTTCCCTTTTTCGTTCCTATATCGTCAGATGTGTTTAGACGAAAACCACGCGTACTTTCTTTAAATAACTACGGCTTTTACCCGACACTTCCAAAAAAAACTTTATTACTTTAATAGGTTAGGCACATCGGCAGGGCAGAAGATAGATCACCTCCATGGTCTACGCAAGGCGTGACCAAAGGATAGGGAATCTTCTGCTATAAATAGAGCTTCCTTCTGATGTCCTGACAACAGTCTATCCTAAATGTTTTATAAACAAGATGTAAGCAAAAAAAAGAATATTAAAGGGAACCTGTCATTGCTTTCATTGGGGTGGTCTCTGGTGGCTTCTCCCCGCCCCACCAGCCTGGATTGATAGAGGTCTTCCTCTTTGGGCATAAGAAAAGATCTATCAATCAAGACTAGAGGTGCGATCAGAAGCCATGAAAGTCGTGTCAGGTTCCCTTTAAGGAGTTACTCCAGAGAGTATTTTTATATATGTATATTGGTTTAATAATGGGTATTTTTATATTAATACTATTATATGTTGACTGGCCGCAGTGGGGGGGAATTCACACGATTCACATGATTGCGGTCTGTGTGCGGAAGCTGGAATACAAAACTTCCCGTATCATGGTTCATTATGATGCCAGGAACTCTGAAACAGTTTCAGTCTTAATGCTACTGTACAGTAACGTGGATTTCAGAGCTCCCGCCATCATAAGGAATCATGATGTCAGGAACTCCGACTCCATTCCATAGCGCATTGTCAGTATAGCACAGAACATGTGGGTGCCCCCTAAGGGAAAGACACAGGCCTAACAAAGGACGGTGTTATACGGTCGGAAGTCGGGCGGCATTCGGCATGTTCCTGCAGCCAATACGACTGTATCGGCAGCAGGAACTGAAAACTGAATTTCAGGCCCATTGGGTGTGCCCGCAATTCAAATAAACATTGACTCTGACAATTCTCCCCTGAACCAAAATCCGCCAGATCCTACTGGGCTTGCTCACCAATCCCCCACAATCATTTCGATACCTGCTGTGTTTATATGCCACTCCAATCGCCTGTTGGAAACCTTTGTAAACGCTCGTCCATTTTCAAGATGGCGCCACCCGGGTCACCACATCTCCTGGCATGCCATGCGTCTACTTTATTATTCCTAGGTACCCACCC
Source organism: Dendropsophus ebraccatus (assembly GCF_027789765.1). Classification (NCBI taxonomy): domain Eukaryota; kingdom Metazoa; phylum Chordata; class Amphibia; order Anura; family Hylidae; genus Dendropsophus; species Dendropsophus ebraccatus. Next base: position 81,837,699 of record NC_091463.1, read on the forward strand.
CTCTGTACTAGTTCCTGTCCTACATCATCTGTGGGCTGGGTTAGCAATTGATCTGTATAGCTATGCAAACCATTGCTAACCCGGCCCATTTATGACATCAGAGACATCATGTGACCTCCATCTCTGTGGGCCACGTTAGCGATTGTTTACTATAGCTCAGCCGGCCCACTGAGATAGAGGTCACATGTCTTCTGTCTCGGAAGGGAGAGAAGGGGAGAGTGATCAGAGCCGAGACGGAGAGGACTCTGCTTAGAGCATTTTCCACATCCAGAGGTGGTGAGTTGGCGCCAAAAGCAATGAAACAGCACAATACAGAAAATCAATGCATATTGCAAACAGAGGGTGATTAGGAATGGGAATTTTATGGAATTAGGAATTTTCCTGGCCTGAATGCCGATTTATTTTAAACTAGGATGATAGAAATGGACTTGATAATAGGCATGTTGATGATATTCAGTATGTTAGGTTTATTCTCATTATTCTCAGATAAGGAGTTTATTAGTAGTATGTAGGTTCAGGTGAGTGGCAGGGGCATAATATATAATTTAAATAAAAAAATATATATATTTTATTTTTTATTTTTTTTATCTAATCTACCAATAAATATCATTATTATTGCATTGTGGTCATTACTATTATAGTGTTGCTGTTTAGCTTTGTTTTTATTAGTAATATTAATGTTGTGATTACTAATAAATTACATCAAGCAATATTTACTACCAACAGTTTCTAAGCCTATCTTGTTCTTTTCACCTGCAGTTAACTCTATGGGATGTAAAAATCTCTCGGTCTACTGTATGTTTTATGTTTTTATTTATTTATTGGCTACAATGCTACAATGTATTTCACCATTCAATAGGCGGCTCATAATTATTCACTGTTTTCATTAGTGAAACCATATGAATAAATGGCTATATGAAAGGGACGCGATCCGTACTCCCCCACTAATTCAATTTACATCTAGGCTGGTGGTGAGTGTTCATGTAATGTGTAATTTATGTGACTCTAATGTAAAACACTGTGTGACTCCCTGTTATATATTATTTATTCATCAGTTAGAATGGGGAAAGTACCAATTAATATAGAATTCTGAATTCTATTTCATTATATGCCATAACTGCCTGGATGAATATATTGTGTGAGTGATTGCTGGAATCCGTATGGCTATAGTCATGTTTTATGATGTCGCAGTTTACACATGGAACCAAAAAATATTTAACATTTCCATTCACGTTGTATTGTAAGAGTAAAAACAATAGAAAGGATTCCTAAAGGATCATTACTTTACTGGGACCAATAAACATGTTCATGCAATGAAAATTACTAATATAGGAGAAAATCAAAGTAAGTAATGGCATATAACACTACATGCTGACTGGTGGAAATCGTACAACAGGGACCCACATTGATCAAAAGAATGAAAGGGATCAGACCCTTATGCATGTTTGTTGCACAATGCCAACTATTCTTCTGTTGGGGGTTCCAGTGGTCAGTCCCCAAGTAGCCAACATGCAATACACACATGAGCAGTGCCAGAGAATCCTCCAGTGGGCCCCCAGCTTTAGAACCTTTAGTCTTTTGTTTATGTTTATAACTTTTAGATATTGTGTGTTTATTTCTATTCTTTCGTTTTCTGTTGGGTTTGAAGGTAACAATGACCTTCAAGGGTGCAGGGCTTACCAACATATGGAGGTTCATGTACCTATGGGAGGGACATCCAGGTGGGGCAATCTTACGGTAGGGGTAGCATCCCTGAGGGCTCTGAATGGCACTGTAGAATAAGTAAAAGGCAAAAGCGACCTGACCAGTGAAGTCTTTCACCATTCCCAGCCTTAGTAAGTAACCACCAAATAAGTAAACTTCAGGAACATTTTGGTTCTTGTGCCACCTTTGTGTTTATCTAAATGTCTACTGTGTATTTAAAGACTTTTTTGCAACTATCAAGTCTATAATGCCACCAGTGTCAGGAACCACCAAGATTTTGTACCTGTACGTTTAACCAGTCTAAAACAGTACGTCATGGAATCCTGTCACTTAAGGACCCATGGTACTTGTATGCCAGTGGGTCTGGCCGTGCTATGAAGTGACTTACTTCACAGTGAGTGGGGACCAGCTGCTATATGCAGGAAGGTCCTCACTGTTAATGAAGGGCCTGTCATTAACAGTGAAGACCTGGCTGCATATAGCAGTGACAGGAGCTGCAGCTCCTGTCACTGTCCGATCGGGACCCCGGCAGTATGATGCGGGGGTTCTGATCATTCAATATGACTGCCAGAGGTCTCTTACCTTCCTCCCGGCAGTCAGATCGGTGATCAGTGTATAGAGTCTGCCACAGGCAGGCTCTATGCAATGATCGCAGATAACACTGATCAATGCTATGATATGGCATAGCAATGATCAGTGTTAAAAATCCAAAGTAAAAATGTTAAATTCCCCTTAGGGGACATCAAAAATATAAAGTAAAAAAAATGTTAAAAGTTTTTAAAAAGACACCTTAGCCCCTCCTCCAATAAAAAAAAAATTAAATAACACCCCTTTTCCATTTTATAAATAAAACATAAAAATTAAAAAAAAAATTATAAACATATTAGATACTGTAGTGTGCGTAATCGTCCGATCTATTAAAATAAAACAATATTGTTCCCGCACGGTGAGCAGTGTAAACAAAACATGGTTAAAAAAGCCAAGATTGATGATTTTTATTACATTTTATTTAAAAAAAAAAAAGTTGAACAATACGTCTCATCTACACAAATACGGTACTAAAAAAACCTACACAATATGGCGCAAAAAATGACACTCCATACAACCCCATACGTGAAAAAAAAGCGCTATAAGAGTTACAATAGGGCCATTGTAATCACACCTATTTGCAAAAAAAAAGTTTTGCTGTTAATAAAAATTGTAAAACATTAGAAAAGCTGTATAAAATGCATATTGCTGTATTCAGACCGACCTATAGAATAAAGATATCATGTCAGTTTTACCATAAAGTGCATTACGTAAACACAGAACCCCAAAACAATTAGCAAAATTGTGTTTTTTGCCTTAATTTCCCCCCATAAATAATATTTTGGGGGTTCTGTCATACATGTTATGGTAGATTGAAAGACGCCATTACAAAGTACACTTGTTCCTGGAAAAAAAAAACTCACATGGCCCTGTAAATGGAAAAATAAAAGAGTTATAGCTCTTAGAAGGCGAGGAGGAAAAAACGAAAACACAAAACAATAAATTGGCATGGTCCGTTGGGCTCTGTCCTTAAAGGGTTAAAGTGTCACTGTGGTTATAACTTTCAAAATATAAATCAACAGTAGATGCGATATAAAGCAAGTTTGCAATACACATTCATTATTTTTTTGTAAAACAAAGCTGAACTTACCAGAAATCCAGGTCCAGTCTCCAGAAGGCAGATTTTAAGACTTGGTGGTTGTGAAAAACAGACTAAACACAGGAATTCTGGCCAGTACAGAGTATCATGCCACAATGTGCCCATCAATCCCATTACTGCCTTCTCTCTGTGAGCGCTCAGATGGCCTGGGATACACAGGACTTCCTGTTGAGAAAAACAGTCAGAAAACAGGAAGTGGCATGTTTTCCATAATAACAGGAAAAAAATGAATACAAATGCAAACTTGCTTTATACCACATCTATTGTTGATTTAGATTTTGGAAGTTATAATGACAGGTACACTTAGAAAAAATCGACACCCTATGATAAATGGTGTCAATTAGGGATAAGATAACTTCGAGCACGCTTGGGTTTGTCCGAAACCTTGCATGCAGCATTTCATTACCAGCGGCTGCTGAAGTTGGATGCAGCCCAAAGGCTGCCTGGAAAACATGGATACAGTCATAGGCCATAGGCTGTATCCATGTTTTCCAGGACTCCCTAGGGCTGCATCCACCTACTTCAGAGTCCGGTAATGAAATGCGTGCTTGAGGTTATTTCATCTTGTTGTGCCTCATCTTTTATGTTAGTGCAGTTGGAAAGTTTAGCTTAGTGTTTCCTTTATAATATAAATATTTGTGACTTGTAATGATCCTATAAAAATATATAGAAGTTTGAAAAAAACTGATCTTTTCGTGCAAGTTATGTTACCCTTTGGTTATGGCTGTGTAGCCACTGTACAATATTTGGTGGTAAACGTAGTGTTGGTGCTTCTATACTTAAGATGCAATCAGACTCGAGGGGCCTAACTTATGTTTTCTTCAGATGCATCAATAATCTTGCCAATCATATTGAGTTTGGATGGCGGGTCACTTGGGAAAGTAGGAGAGATGAAAATCTAGCATGTTCTCTTAAATAAAAATAAGAACTTCACATTGAAAATTCTTATTTGTCTGAAGGCTGAATACAGTTAAGGATACATGACTGTTTAAGATGCTGCCCAGCAAGTTTTTGAGTACAGTCTTCTTTCAAGTCCCCGGCTTCTGCTGTACTGCCTTCAAATTTTGACATGCGGTAGAGTAAGCCTATTCCCTGACCAGAATTTGGAGCATTGAGGTTCTGACCTGACATTCATTTCAAGTGTGTCTCTGATTCTGATTCTCTCATATGAGAAGGTAAGAGAGGGAATGCCGTAGATTTCTAGAATCTGTAGGATAATTTATCTACCCCAATTTACAGAACTGTCTAGACCCTAACTGGTCTTCCAGATGAGCTTTCTAGAAATGCATTAAAAAAAAATTTTAAATTTGTAAATTGAACAATACATTTTTTAAGTTTAAATTGTAACAAATGTAAATATTATTCTCTAAAAATTGAAATATTTCAAATCCAAAGAAATTGGTTCTAGACTGGATATTTTGGCTGCGGTTCATAGGAGTAAATTCAATTTTTAACTGAAGTGTTTTCAATCAATGAGATGGTTTCTTAAGCAATCCACTTTTGTATACATGGGTAATTGTTGGGTCTGACTCTGCTTTCTTTCTTGTATCCACCTTCCCCCCATTTCCCGATCCTTCTTCCCTCCTCAAGCCCCATAACCAAACACTATATAGATCCTAGTGATGCCCTTATGCCATCCATGACCTCACTCCTCAATACATACACTTTTGAGCGATCACTATTCTTGAAGGATCCCACCAGCCGTTGTTATCGCTGGATAGACGATCCCCTGCCAAAGTCCTCAGCTCAGTTGACTCTTCACTAAATTGTTTGGGCACCTCAAGGTTCTGAATGGTTTTCTTGCATATAACATGACAAGTTTTTGATCCAGGGATTTATTCTGTTTGATAAATTTGGAGTCTGGAAGAAAAAATTTCTTGGAATTGTAAAAAGAAAAAAAAAGTCTTCATTGGATGTTCTGATTTCCTTTGGAAAAACATTATAGGACACAGTTTGATCTAGATAGACAATGGATACAATAATAATACTATACCAAAAAGTAGCAGTATAAATTCTTCTCTGCTCCACTGAAAATAAGCCTCTTTACTGCAGGTGGAGACACAGTAACACACGTGTATGGACATTGCAGTGACGGGGCTACGGCACTCAATGTCCTGAAAAAACATGACTCTATGTCCTCTCGTCTTTCTTACTTAAAGAAGTCCCAGCAGGTTTTTACAGTAATCAAACTATTCTGGATTTAATTTTATATGGAAGCCAAGTAACTACAATCCTCATACATGTAGCATTATTTAATAAAGGTTATGTTAATTAAAATTGATAGTCTCTCATATGGCACAGTTACCTTGGAATCAATCACTATTGTGTATCGAGAAGTTACTGTCCTGTATATGGTGGCACTGTTGATTTGGCCATCAATAAGATCAAATTAAAAATGGCCTCCATTCTTTGATACTTGGGTTGCAGAATCACAGAATATACAGTGCATTAATTTTTTTTTTTTTACAATGATCTCTCCTATAGTTGCCATTAGCCCGATCCATTGTCTCTTATACGGCGAGAGGCTCTATTATTCATCAACAATAATTCTGCTTTTTTAGACTGGAATTTTCAACCACAAAGCAGATCTGACAGAGCTTAGAAATGCAAATTGGTGAAGATGAAACTGCACATTCATTAGGAGTATTAAACATTTAAGTCTAAAAAAAAAATTAATTCCTGTTCCTTGAATTCATCTTTGGTTTCTTGATGTCTTGCCTCCTCCACACCTCTTGATTCAATCTCGGGAGAACACATGGTCCAGGCTCATAAATACTGCTAGATGCCAGTCACACCGCGGCTTGTGCACATCATTATATTATCTGAACTCTGAACTGAAGGTTGATTCTGATTTTCTGTTCAACAGAGATGGAAGGAAACACACAGGTGGAGATGTGTGACTTCTCTGGTGCATTCTCTACATATCCATCCTATTAGGAAACCTCAGTTCTAACTTAATAACTATAAAGCTTTTCCTATTTATATTTATCCTCTTCTCTTTAGTCGTTTTTTTTCTATAGTCTTTAAAATACATATATATATATATATATATATGTGTGTGTGTGTGTGTGTGTGTGTGTGTGTGTGTATTTTTATTTTTTTCTTTTAAAATTGCAAAAAAATAGCAACAAAAAAAAATTAAACTTGGGAAACATAGAATCATAAACTATAGTCCTGGAGCAATATTCTCATAGGCTCCAAGTAGGGTACAACTTCTGCCAAGGTGTTAGCATCTTCAGGGGCGGTCTTGGCATTTCTGGGGCCCCAAGCGAAGTTATGTCTGGGCCACCCCCCCTCGACACGCGTTCCAAAACAATAGACCGCTGTGTGTTGCCCCCAGTAGTATATACCCCTTGTGCGCTACCGCAAGTAATATATACTCCTTGTGTCCTGCCCCCAGTAGTATATACCCCTTGTTTGCTTCCCCCCAGTAGTATATAGACCCCTGTGTGTTCCCCCAGTTATATATAGCCCCCCGTGTGTTCCCCCAGAAGTATATAGACCTCCTGTGTGCTGCCCCAGTTGTATATAGACCCCCTGTGTGCTCCCCCACTAGTATATAGGCCCCCTATGTGCTCCCTCATGGGTATTTAGCCCCCCTGTGTGCTCCCTTACTTTGATATAGACCTCCTGTGTGCTCCCCCACTTGGATATAGACCCCTGTGTGCTCCTCCAGTAGTATATAAACCCCCTGTGTGGTTCCCCCAGTAGTATATAGACCCCCTGTGTGCCCCACCAGTATTATATAGACCCCTTGTGTGCTGCCCCAGTAGTATACAGACCCCTGCGTGCTCCCCAGTTATATATAGACCACCTGTGTGCCTCACAAGTAGTATATAGACCCCCTGTATGTTCTCCCAGTAGTATATAGCCCCCTGCGTGCTCCCCCACTTGGATATAGACCTCCTGTGTGCTCTCCAAGTTGTATATAGACCCCCTGTGTGCTGCCCCCAGGAGTATATAGACCCCCCTGTGAAGCCCCAGTAGTATATAGCCCCCCTGTGTGCTCCCCCATTTATATAGACCCCCGATGTACGCTCCCCCAGTTAAACAGACCCCTGTGTGCTCCCCCTCCCATATAGTATATAACACAATAAAACAAACACTTATACTCACCTGGGTCCGGGCATCTCCTCTTCTCTTCACTCTTGTGGCTGCAGGAAGGGTTTTCCCTGCGATCACAAGAGGCCGCACTCCCCTTGTCCTGGCGCCGATGCTCCAGTGATGTCACTGGAGCGCCGGCACCACAAGGACAAAGCTGCCACTTGTGACCGCAGGGAAAACCCTTCCTGCGGCCACAAGAGTGACTGACAGGAAGGGAGCTAATGTCTCCCGCCCTGTCAGTGCTGCTGCATGTAACTATGAGCGCTCATTACGAGTGCTCATAGTTACAGTTCAGATGGCAGCAGCGAGCGGGGCAGCGGCCCTGTCCAGCCGTCTTGAGCACAAGAGCGGGGCATGGGGGCCCCCCTGGATGTTTGGGACCCCAAGCGATCGCTTGGGGTGCTTGGTGCCAAAAACCGCCACTGAGCAACTTTTAAGGGGAACTATCAGCAGGTTAGATGAATCTAACCTGCTGATAGTTCCCTGTAGTGCTCAGGACACTGAGGAAGCAGGTATGTGTCAAATAAATGGAGCGGGCAGATGACACTGTGGGGATGGGGCATTAGATTTCTCACACTGATGACTGCTATGCCATAGGATCAGAAGACTTAGGACCAGACTGCACGGAGGAAGGTAAGAGACCCTCGGCAGTCAGGCAATGCGATCGGGCTGCTATTAAGGGGTAAATGGCAAATGGCCACGTGATCCTGGCAGCCCACTATGGTCCTCACTTGCTATGAAGCGAGCTTAGCTCCTGAGCTCGCTTCATAGCCCGGTACCCCAGCAGGGCTTACATGCACGTGCGGGGGCGTACATGTATATCCGCAGTCATTAAGGGGGTTGAATGAGTTTACAAATTTGGAAACAATGGACATTTTGCTCATAGTTATATGACCGACTAATGAATAATGGAGGGTCAAACCTTTGTAAGGGGTAAACATTTTTTGAAAGTTAAAATAAGTTAAAGTGATGTTGTCCCCATCATTCTAGGCGGTAACATCACAGTGGGGTAGAAAGAGGACTGACGATGTATATAGATAAAGCTTCTGTTTAAAAAAAATTTCCATCCTAAAATATCTATATATAGCTAGAAAGAAGGGTGAGTTAGGAGGCGAGAAAACATTTGGTTAGGATTAAAGGAAGAGTCAGGCCATTTTTAAAATCAGTCAACAGGGAGGAATTTGATCAGGAATAGGAACTTACCTCTCCCTGTGTTTGCGGTGAACGGCGAGGCCAGCCCCGGAACCCCTACCGAAAAACATTTTACCCCGAGTTGTGATGACGTCATGTCTCGGGAAAAATGCCTGCCCCGGCTGATAGACTGGCGGCTTAGCCAATCAGTGACTGGAGTGGCGTCCTGTCTTTTAACAGAACATCATATATTTCAGATCATCACATATACATCAGATCTGTCTTGTAAGAGAATTTCTTCGATAAGGGGTTATGCCCAGAGCATCCAGACACTTAAGCCCGGTTTTTATCAAAGGGTGTAAAATATAGACAGGTGTCAACTGCCAACAGCAACCAATCACAGCTCCTTTTACATTTTACCAGAGCTGTAATTGGTTGCTGTGGGCAGTGTATACCAGTCTATATTTTACACCCTTTGATCAATCTCCTCCTTTAATATTTAAAACTTAGAGGAGAACGGATGTCTCTGTCTCTGGCATGTGGCATATTAAGAAGATGGAGAGAAGGAGACCCTGATAACTTGGAGAAAAGTCCCTGAAAGACAGATTGTTTAAACATCCTAAGTATGAAGAGCAAATAAAGGTAATCAAATGCCTTTTCAGTGTTGTTATGTTGAGCTTAAATCACGTCCCAAAAAAAAAGGATATTTAAGCAGCAGTGCTTGTCTTACCGGACCGGACCTAGGTCCTTGTTAGAATATCCAAAAGAAATGTAGAAGAGACAGCACATCCAAAGGGAATCTTCACTTTAATCACACCAGTGCAACGTTTCGGCTGTACAACCAGCCTTTTCTAAAGCAGTGATGCTTTCTCTGTTTGAGAAAGGCTGGTTGTACAGCCGAAACGTTGCACTGGTGTGATTAAAGTGAAGATTCCCTTTGGATGTGCTGTCTCCTCTACATTTCTTTTGGAGCTTAAATCACGGCCATTGTTGCAATTTGCAATGACGGATGTAATTTACGCTAAACATACGTTGCTTTTGAATGAATGGAATATACACACAGTATACACTCCGGCCGGGATTCCAATTGGCATCACGAAAAACTGACATGTCAGTTTTCTGCGGCCACTGTTTATTGAATAGCGGCCGCACAGACATGTCAGTTAACACAATGGAGCTCTATTGTGTGCAGCGGTGAATTGGGATGCGGGCGCACACGGGTACGTCCGCATCCAAATTCACCAGAAATGAAGATCATCCGGCTGGTACTGCAGTACCGGCTGGGATGATCTTCAGTAACACTGGCCGTTCTGTGACCCGGCAGGTACAGTCATTCAGCCCAGCTGGTACAGTCATTCAGCCCAAATAATTTATTGCTCCTCAAGAAATTCTATTAGGTTGCCCAGCAAGACAAGTTATAATGGTACATACTCCTGTAACATCTAGGCCATCGAGAGTGTAGGTGCTGCCCTATCCCACAACTGCATAGTAAAGTGTGAGCTTTATCTTTAGATTCATAAAAAGGTAATAGTTTGGCAAAATTGAGAAACCTTTGAAGATCCTTTAAAGAGCTTTGAGAACCATAGGCTACTGACAGTGCAGAACTTTCTCCAGGTCTATGAGAAGTTCCTCGGAAGAAGTTACGCAACCTCTCTTCTATAATTTGGCATAAAGAGGTTCTTGAAGAAGAAACAGAGGAATCTGGAGTTTTATGATGGAGAAGTACAAAAAAATATGTTCTCATCACCTTCAGAGCTCACAAAAGCAAGGTAAGATTCATGGAGTGAGGTGGAGGTCACGCAAATCCCAAATAATCCTAAAAACTGATACTTCAAATACTGCCTTAACAATACAAGTCAAAGTAGCTGAAGCAGAATATTTTTAGCTCATTACACTTAGATAAAATGTAAAAAAAAAAAAAAAATAGCAGTTTATACAGTTTTGAATGTATTATAGGGAAATGATCAGTAGGTTCATATATACTAACCTGCTGATATGTACCTGTGGAATCAGAGCTGCTGATTCTGGCTCAGTTCTTCTTATTTCCCTCCGTGGTTCCATTTTTGAGTAATAAGTTCGGGGGCAACTCGGCAAATTAGTCCATTTGGTGCACTGGGGGGCGTTTCTTGGCCCCTCAGTGCACTGCCTAAAGGCCCTATTACACAGAACGATTATCGGCCGTTATGGCTGCTAATCGTCCAAAGCAATAGAAAGCAATGATCAACTGACATGAACGATGTCCGCTAATCATTGCAGTCGTTTGTCTTTCAGCATGTTGAAAGTCTTAGATAGCAACCATCTGCTGTCGTCACTCCGTGGAATAGGAGCGGCGGCAGCAGACCGCCACTATCCCCTATGGGCTGCTTGGATGATCCAGCGATCACCCGGGCAGCCCCCCCGCACCTCCCTGCAGCCAGACTCATTGCAGTGCAGTGGCGGCGGCAGAAAGCAGGGAATACCCGTGTAATAGGGGCTTAACCTGCTGGCTCCTATGTCTCCTTCTACCTGTACATATTCATCTATGCCACGTCTAACTTCTCAAAGAGAGTAGAAGGGGACATACGAGCCATCTTCCCTTTAAATTTCTAAGCATAACATTTACCTACCAAGTTTGTTAATTTAGCCAACCATAGTGACCCAGATTCATTAAAGTGTGTATGTTTGTATACTCTGACAACTGTATTCAGTGGTGAATTGTAATGTGTTCGGTTCGGGCAGCTGCTTGGGACCCAAGGCTTCTAGGAAGCCCGCAGCCGTCCGAACTGCCCACATCTGATCTTACTCCAGCTGCACATCACTCATGGCCCACTGATTGATCCACCAGTGGGCCCCAAGTGATATGCAGCTGCAGGGCCATCCCAGGTGAACGCATTAAAAACAAAACTCACCTTCCACATCCTCCCCTATCGCTGCAGTTCTCCTGGTGCTGCACTTCTCTGTTTTCTCTTAACACATAGGCACAGACGCCACCTGCACCAGAAGTCCCGGCCAGCTGTCTGCACTCCTAATTCTTGTATGTTTGGCATTACTAGGGATGTTTAAATGAAATAAACAAAAATTGCAACAAAAAAAATTAAACAGTTTTGGGAAACTGACTGCAGTTGCCACATCCCGCCGGGCGTCTCATGTGTCCTGCCCTACCCATGTTTAAAGTAATAATAATAACACGATTCAATTTTTTCCCTAGAATAATGAACAATCATTTACTCTGCAATTTGCTAATTAAACGTGATATAAAACAGATCAGAAGGTTAATTGTCGTTATTATTCATCTTTACCATCCAGCAGATGATGACACGTTGGAGGCTGCGCTGCTCTCAGGGCTCCGCACTACAAAGCACAGGATTCTATACTTCTTTGTATTACTTATAATAGCACCAAATAAATGCACTTGGCCTCCGTCCAAAGTGCATTAAAAAGTATTACAATCCGATCGCCCCAATTTTTATGATTCCGAATCGACATCACCGCCTCGTAAAAGAACGAGCAACCGGCATCTAATTGCTCATTTTGTGCTCAGACGTCACATAATGACAGGTGGTCAAGCGAAGGTAATTTGTTTCATTGTATCAGTTGTGTCTGGTATAATTGAAGCCTATGGAACATGTGCTACAATAGAAAGATTTATGTTCGTGTTTGACGGATCATAAGAGCTCAAAGTTAATGTGTATTGTATTGATTCTCTCATCCAATTTCCTTTCTTGGCTCACTAATGAACACACAAGAAGGTGCTTGGGGGATAGTGTTCTCTGAGATTCTGGAGGCAGAGTTGGTGGGTATTCTTTTAATCAAGTGGATTATGATGTAACAGTCTGGGGTATTTTAAGAATGACTTCTCATATTTTAGTCATGTTGGTTTATTAGATTTTATACTACAAAGTAAAACCGTCCAACTCCAATTTATTTCTTACTTTTTATTAATTTGCATTTGTATTAATTTTAGACATTCATTATTTATATTTTAGTATTATTTTATTCCTTTCTTTCTTCATTACCGTTCACAGTATTTTTGAACTGTTATTAGAATTATAATTTCTAACTGTTAGTATCATTATAAATTTACTTATAAGTATCCATTATTCTAATATGTATCAGGTATTCTATTTATTAGTTATCATGTACAATTGTTGTTATATTATTATTATTATTATTATTATTATTATTATTATTATAGTTGTTGTTATTTTAATTATTATTATTATTATTAGTAGTAGTAATATTTTATTAGATAATAATAATAATAATAATAATAATAATAATAATAATAATAATAATAATAATAATAATAATAATAATCATCATCATCCAATTTCACCAAAAAAAAGACAGGGTCTTATATTATTATTTTTTTCTCAGAAAAAAAGGGTAGGGCTTATAATTAAAGGGGTTATCCAACGCTACAAAAACATGGCCACTTTCCCCCTACTGTTGTCTCCAGTTTGGGTGGGGTTTTGAAACTCAGTTCCATTGAAGTAAATGGAGCTTAATTGCAAACCACACCTGAACTGGAGACAACAGTAGGGGGAAAAGTGGCCATGTTTTTGTAGCGCTGGATAACCCCTTTAAGACCTACTCCAAAAACTGTGCAAAATTAAGCCAGGGCCTATTTGTGGGGTAGGGCTTATTTTTGGAGAAACCGGGTATCAGTATATTTATTAAATATTCATATATTTTTTTTGTTAATATTATTATAAATGTAGCTATTTAAAACAACCCCTGAGTTATAGAACCACATATGAAGCACAGTGACCTTTTGAGACTGCGTGTGATTATAAACTTAGTACCTCCTACAGTTATGCCCTTGATAATGACGATGATGATGATGAAGATTGTTGTTATGACTACTATTCATAATATTATAATGCCCTAAGTGATGTTTTAAAGTGTAACTGTCATTTAAAGGTCACTTTGCAGAAATCAATTTATATCAATAGTACAACTGATTTTAAGAAAACTCTGTAATAGGTTTTATTAAGCAAAAGAGTTTCCTTCTGTAAATAGAAAGCTGTTTTGCAGCCTCCTCCATCACTTCAGAAGAAGCAAGATTTCTGTGTCCATTATGGTCTATGGAGAGGGAAGGGGCCGAGGAGGGGTGCATGGGGAGGAGAGAAGCAGGGCTGTACAAAACACTACATCCTGCTATCTTCTCTCATCATGTTCCCAGACTAGCAGTGACCTTTCTGACCTATAAATCCAGCGTTTTATGTACCCAGGCAGTCTACATACAGCTCCTCCTCTTCCTGCTTACTCACCCTGTTCGGCCCTCTCCCCCATAGGTTATAATGGACTCAGCATATCCGTCTTCACTTTACTCCTGCCCTGTGTAATGAAGACGACTTTGCCTGATAGTAAACAGAAGTGAGCGGGGAGGCTGCAAAACTAAAATTTCAGCAAAAAAAAAATATTTTAAATGACAGTTACATTTTTAAGTGTCCCTGTCGTTATAACTTTCAAAATCTAGATCAACAGTAGATGTGATATAAAGCAAATTTACCATTTACATTCATTGTTTATTTTTAGTTATCATGGAGAACACGGCACTTCCTGTTTTCTGAATTTTTTTTTCTAAAAAAAAAAAAAAAAACAGGAAACAGCCAGAAAACAGGAAGCCCTGTGCATCCCAGGCCATCTGAGCGCTCACAAAGAGAAGGCAGTCATGTGATTGATGGACTGATTGAGCCATGGCTCTCTGTTCCTGTATTTATCCTATTTTTTTTTTTTTTTTTTCAACCAGCACAAGTCAGAAAATCTGCCTTCAGGAGAATGGACCTGGATTTCTGGTAAGTACAGCTTTGTATTACAGCATGATAACAACAACAAAAAAATGAATGTATATTGCAGACTTGCTTTATATCACGTCTACTGCTGATTTAGATTTTGAAAGTTATAACGACAGGGACACTTTAAGTGTTCATAGCAAAATCTGAGAACAAGGTCATGGCTGTCCCATAGCTAAAGTGTCATCCAGCTGGTTCTTCCTGGTTATGATATGCACTACCAATTGTTTAAATCACATCCGGTTCACTAAAACAGGATTAAGCAGTGCCCTCTCCCATGTTCTAAATGTCCAGAGTGTTTGCTGGTGATTTTCCCCTCCATCCCAATTTCTATGCTACTTACTCCTGTTTCCTTCTCCTCCTCCTCTGGTGACACTCGCCATTGTTTTCTGTGTCAGAATGTCCCTCAAAGCTTCAGGATAGTTGAGATCTAGTACAGTGGTTTCCTAATATAAAAAGTGGGGTTTTGAGTGAAAGGGGGACTTTATGAAAATAAAAAGATCTAAACTGATGTATTATGTAAAATTAAACATATTTCAATTGTCCAAGCATTTCTAAAAATCTACTGGGAAATACTAAATACTATTTCCCCTTGTGCCTTCTTTTTCTTTTTTTGCCCCTGTCACCCTTGGTTATGACCATTGTAGGGCCTTAAAGGGGTTATCCAGTGCTACAAAAACATGGCCACAGTCTTTCAGAGACAATACTACTCTTGTCTCCAGTTTGGGTGGGGTCTGCCACTTAGTTCCATTGAAGTGAAAGGAGTTTAAAGGGGTTATCCAGCGCTACAAAAACATGGCCACTTTCCCCCTACTGTTGTCTCCAGTTTGGGTGGGGTTTTGAAACTCAGTTTCATTGAAGTAAATTGAACTTAATTGCAAACTGCACCTGAACTGGAGACAACAGTAGGGGGAAAAGTGGCCATGTTTTTGTAACGCTGGCTAACCCCTTTAATTGTAAACCGCACCTGAACTGGAGACAAGAGTTGTGTTGTCTCTGAAAAAAAATGTGGCCATGTTTTTGTAGCACTGGATAATCCCTTTAACTGGCGTGGTCAAGCATACTCAGTTCAGCTGTAGTCTCCTGCCCTGTCCCGGAAGTATTGGCAGTTAGTCTGTCTCTACTTTGTATGAAAAAAAAGGGCGTTGTGAGAAAGTGTAGGCTCTGTTGCATGTCCACAGCAGAGCCACAGTTCAGGGAAGAAACCAGGAAGTGATTAGGGTCATGGGGGGAAAAGAATATTAAGTAATTCAAATAATCGGGGAGAAGAACAGTATAATGATGTAGGTCATTTTACCGAAAAATACAATCGGTACATGAGTGTGTGTGTTACACATCTGATTCCACATATCTTGCTTCGTAAAAAAACTTTAAGTTAGGCTTCAGGTTGCCTATGGCCTTACTAAGTACTGAGTAAAGGGGTTAGAGATGATGCAATGGTATAAACAAAATCTCTATTTAATTCACACTATTAGGCTGGGTTCACACAACGTATATTTCAGTCAGTATTGTGGTCCTCATATTGCAACCAAAACAAGGAGTGGATTAAAAACACAGAAAGGATCTGTTCACACAATGTTGAAATTGAGTGGATGGCCGCCATTTAATGGCAAATATTGGCTGTTATTTTAAAACAACGGCTGTTATATTGAAATAATGGCAGTTATTTACCGTTATATGGTGGCCATCCACTCAATTTCAACATTGTGTGAACAGATCCTTTCTGTGTTTTTAATCCACTCCTGGTTTTGGTTGCAATACTGACTGAAATATACGTAGTGTGAACCCAGCCTTATACAGAGCTCCATAAAGTTGATGTTCATAAAGGCCATTTTGGTTGGGCCAAAAGACTCCAGATTATTACCGTAGTGCCAGTCCCGATTAGCACTCAGTAAGATAATCAAAGGGTCCAACTAGTGATGATTCTTTCTTTTAAGTGGTCGGAGTTAAGACGAGAAGATAAATCGCTATGAAAAGTCGTTAATTTGATCGTAATTGCATTCATGAATATTCTGTGAATATTCGTAATTGCTTTCGTATCTATATTCTATGAACGCTGACTGTTTACACTGAAAGACTTGAGAACGATTAACAATGATCTCGAGGTCAGCTCAAAAGATGCGATTAACGACACACGAACAAATTTTTGTTTCGTTGTTTGAGCGTTACCACGTTTACACCAGAAAAACCTTGCCTAAATTCAAATGATGTAATGATTTTTTGCACAATAATCTGCCCATGTAAAAGGCCTTTATGATAGTGGCAGTAAACAACCAGAGGAAGATGGACCATTAGGGCAGCTCTCAAGGACCCATGACCAGTAGGGACCCATAGCTTCTTGGTCAGTTAGAACACAGCTTTAAAATTTAGGTGCAGGAGCTAAAGCAATAAGTACTCCTTAAAGCAAATGTACCATCAGTACATTTCCTTTAAGTTTTGCAAATGAACAGTGCCGGAAATCAATGGAGCCGCATGAAAGAGGGGCGGGGGTTTCCTTCCACTGGGGGCGGGCCAGCCCACCCCCAGTGCTTCAATCCCTGCCGGTATCCGGGAATAGAACGCTGCTGTATGCAGGAACCAGGCCACGGTTAAAAAAAAGGCCCACGGCAATGGCTTCCCCATGTCGGTGGCGTTCTATCCACGTGGAAGACTTAAAGCGAATGTACTGGTGGTACATTCACTTTAAATGTATTTTATTAATCAAAATCAAGTATATTATGACTAGTGATGAGCGTGTACTAAAATGCTCGGGTGCTCGATACTCGAGACTAATATTTCCCGATGCTCGGGTGCTTTTTTCGAGTAACGAACCCCATTGAAGTCAATGGGAAACTCGAGCATTTTTGCAGTGGACCAAAGCACAGGGAAGGGAAGGTTGTCTGAAAACCTGGAAACCTCAGAAAATGATAGAAACAACACGGAAATGGACAGGAAACAGCAGGGGCAGCATGTATGGACGCCTCTGTGGCTGCCTAATCGCAACATTATGCCAAATTAAAGGCAACAGCCGGGTGTTACTATGTGTACCTGAAATACTGAAGAGAACTGCGAGAATGTGAAAATGTTCTACAGATCCCAGCCAGCCAAGAGAATGTCAGCAACAGGACAAATTGACTGTTGGGTTCTTTGTGTTGTATTCCTGCCTAACCACACACTAACTCCCTCCCTAACACTCTTCCTGACAGACAGCAGCTCTCTCCCTAATCTCTTCCAGCCTGCGTCTGACACGACCTGATTCTTATATGCCAGGGTCATCTGATCTGGCCAGCCAATCGCTGCTATCGACATGTAGGGTCCCAACGTGATGTTACGAGCTTCCAAAGACTCTCCTGCATGATAATTGGCTGAGAAAAAGCCGCCAAACATGCAGGAAGAGGAAGATGCCATTGTCTCGAGTATCGCGAGATGCTCGTCCGAGTAATGAGTAACATCGAGTACACTAATACGAGTACCAAGCCCGGACGAGCATGCTCGCTCATCTCTAATTATGACTTTAATGATTTGGAGGTGCCCATGGACTTTAATGCCTTAAAGATAGACAGCTAGATATAGAGGTTAAGAGTTGAGGCTCATGATTTCTAGGCTTTAAACCCCCATTAGCACCTTCATGTGTTCCCATGACAGAATTCGGAACTCATTCTCATACTCCCTTAAACACTGTTCGTACCTCCTAGCAGAATATACAGTAAAACCACATGGCAATGAACAGTCTAATTATACCAAGAAATCCTCTCCTCTAAGTTAATGTCTACAATTCGTGTATTCTCCAAAGGTGCCGAACGTATTGAAAAGTCTAATTATTTTTGAAGGTCTGTATTTCTACAAGTCTCCCTTATGAATTCTGTTTTTCAAATGAAATAATTGAATTAAATCTCATTGGTAAAAGTGTAGATTTTGGGCTGAATAGGGCTTTCCTCTATAGGATTTATCTGGCTTTGGGAGATGCACACTATAGATGGAGAAAGCCCTTGGAGAAAACTTCAGATCAGCAGTTACTGTGGACTTATCGGCATAATTATAGGTGGTTACTCAAGTGAGGTCTTCGGGGACGACACCTCCTGACCCAGCAGTGGATCAAAGACTACTTTGTGAGTCGAAGGAATGAACAGAAGTCTCTTGGATTTTAAGTAACTATTGCAGTACAGGATATATTTACATGAAATTTATATTTTCTTGATGGTCCACATTTTCTTTAATCAGATTGTAACCTACGAGAACCAGAAGGGGTTTCTAAAGCGGATTTTTATGACAGTGGTATCTGCTAGCCATGAGCTATTATTCAGTCTGGAAAAGTTAGATCCAGAAATTTTATCCGAATTTTTTTGCACATAGTATTCCAACACCCTTAAAGGGAACCTGTCACCAAGACAATGCAATCTAATCTGTCACCACCATGGTATAGAGCAGGAAGAACTGAGCAGATTGATGTATATCTTTGTGGGAAAAGAATAAATGCTACATGTTGATTTAAATCCCTGATCATTCTGTGGTAAGGAGTCCAGTGGGTGGTGTCACAATGGACGGGACTCTTTAGCATTGAAACATCAGAGATTTAAACCAATAAATTACGAGTTATACTGAATCTTTTCCCATAAGGCTATATATCAATCTTTTCAGCTCCTTCTGCTCTATAACATGATGCCGATAGCTTAGGTAGTATTTTCATGGTGACAGGTTCCCTTTAATAAGCACATCAATGGTAGTTTGGCAGTTTCTTAGATGTTTTTATGGTGTTTTAAGAGATATGAATTGATCGGAACATTAAAAGATTGACTGAATAACATTTCCCCATTCCATCATGGCCAAATTATAGTGCCATATGATAACACTTGTGTATATACAGTATATATTCTTGTTAGAGCTAAGCAAAACTACAGTAAGCTATACTCAATAGCTGCTCAATGTTACAGATGTTGCAACACCATCGAACAGCTACTGGACATTGCACCCACCCGCTTCTTGTCTTGAAAGGTATACCCCCAATATGGCCAAAGGGAGGAAATGGAGCTCTAGGGAGCGGAACAGGTAGGAGCTTTTCTGCTCCCTAGATAAACACTTTAATTTTTGACGCAACTATTACAGCAGGTTGAAAACTTTCAATTACTTTGCATATCTGAATACAATAAAAATGAATCATTAAAGGAGAAATCCAGCGTTTTGAAAAAAAAAAGAGTTTAAACGCCAAGAGCAGGGGGAACATTATAAACAATCATTACTCACTAGAGATGAGTGAACCTGGAGCATGCTCGAGTCCATCCAAACCCGAACTTTCGGCATTTGATTAGCGGTGGCTGCTGAACTTGGACAAAGCCCTAAGGCTATGTGGAAAACATGGATATAGTCATTGGCTGTATCCATGTTTTCCAGACAACCTTAGAGCTTTATCCAAGTTCAGCAGTCACCGCTAATCAAATGCCGAACGTTCGGGTTCGGATGGACTCAAACCCAAACCTGGTTCACTCATCTCCATTACTCACCTCTCCCCCTGCCTTTTCAGCACTGGGTCGCCGCTCCGAGACCCCGACGTCATGACCCGGTTGATGGACTGCTTACTCAGCCACTTAGTTCCTAAGGCTGACACCACTGCAGTATCCGATTGGCTGAGTGGATAATCCATCAGCCGGATCGGGCATTTTTTGAATTGTGACGTCTCCGAAACTTGGTGAAAAATGACTTCCGGCAGCACTTCACAGGCACGGGGAGAGGTAAGTGATGATTGTTTATTATGATCCTTCACGTCTCTGCTGGCTGACAATTTTTTTTAACTCGCCCGACTGCTGCTGAAGTAGGATGCCGTAGTCTTGTTCATTTTCTGGGATTAGAATTGGCATTGAAGACCATTCTAGGTCTGTATACATGTAACCTTCCTCTGCTGATAATTTTTTGCATATTTTATACCTGTAAGGCTATGTTCACATTTCAAGAACTATGTTCAGTACATTGTACTCAATAGACCTGGCATGGTTATTCCATGGTGTAAATCAGCATACCAGTATGTACTGGTGAGAACATACCCTTAAATAAAGATATAACACTTGCCTGTTCTAGAATGGTACCTACAGGTGGACTACCGCCATTACTACTGTGCCACATCACAGCCCATAAGCTGATTAGACTCTGAATGGAATTCCTCACAAGCAATGAATGAGATTTTCTATTCTCAAGGGGCAAAAGCTACTTTAACTCAGCCACCACAAAGGAAAACATAGATGCTAATAAATATGGCGCAGAAAGAAACCAGAAACCATATTCAGCCTGAAGAAACATGAAACGTCCTCCGTCACTCTCATCTCTGCTGCTAGAGATGAGGACAAATGGATCATGTGACGTGGATATATGGCGTGGAGATGTCCCGGGGCGACTGATGTTAATCATGTAATCATTAGGAACACTGGGTGATTATTACATTGATAAGGAAGATCACATTGATAGATAGGGATAGACAGAATTATTAGACTGAGCTGCGCACTATTGATTTTGGACTTTCCTTTCACACTCGTTAGTACAGGATAAGGTTAAAGCCGCCTAATCTGGATCGATCTTAGATCATGGGTGGAAGGATTTAGGAGATATCTGCTGGGATGTAGAC
>NC_091463.1:81861190-81888690 GCF_027789765.1 Dendropsophus ebraccatus
GATAGATAGATAGATAATCTGTTGTAGATAGATGATAGATAGGAGATAGATAGATAGATAGATAGATAGATAGATAGATAGATGATAGATAGATAGGAGATAGATAGATAGATAGATAGATAGATAGATAGATAGATAGAATAATACTGCATGTATCAGTTTAAGAAGTTATCCTAAGAGTTTGATTCTACGAACTACACAGTTAACACTTCATAAAAGTGCATTTGTACATAGGATAGGAAGAATCCACATTACCTACATTGGTACCAGCCTTCAGCTTCCACATACATTGATAATACACAGATGGATAGAAGATGCAGTAACAGAGCTGAGGATACTAGAAGGGGCTGCATATAGCCTGATTCTGCAGATAGTGGATTATGGGTGAAAGGACTAGACATGTGCTGCTCACCTTCGAGGGTCATGCTCCGTGTCACATACATGATAGACCGATCATCTGCTGCCCGTTCCCAGGTCCTGCCAAGCCGGTATCCAGGCAAGATACACATCGCAAGGGCAAAAAGATTGAGGAGCCCAAGCGCTGATCGGCAGGGTGGAGTGATACAGCACCACATATAATGGGAAGCCTAGCACCACACAAATACTTTATTTTAACAGACAACGCACTTAAAGGATATCTTTGAAATGCGTTGTCTGTTAGAATACAGTATTTGTATGGTGCTAGGCTTCCTCAGTCATACTTATATCTAAGAGATAGGTAGACAGAGATGAGATAGATAGGGAATATGGGGACATAGATACTGTATATACACAGCTTCATTAATACAGGACTGTGTATAGATAATAGAGCACATACATCAGGGCATATTAAGGGCCCTATTACACCAAACAATTATTGGACAACATACTTGGCCGATTATTGGCCGTTCCGGAACTTTGTAGCAAATACTAACACCTGTCAGTCATGTCACTGAGCGGATACGTCTCTCCTGAACAAAAGCTTTAACACTCTGCTTTGCGGTAAGATGCATTATTATCCAGGGAAAGGGCTTCATTATCACTTAACCGTTTTTTTTTATCGACGTAATGGGGAAAGTCTCCAGAATTTCTACTATATGATCACCATAAAAACAAACATTGTAATTATGCCGACGCATTTCTGTTGCTAATGCACATCCTTACTCACGGCCCTGGTGAGTGTAAGGGTGCGTTCACACAGAGTAAAACAGGGAGGAATTCTGTAGCAGAGCCCTCCGCCACGGAATCCCTCCTGCCTCAGTGTCATACAGTGTCTCTACCGAATAGATTGTGCGCCTCCACTTCCATCGCTCTCCGCTCAAAGAATTGACATGGCTCCTCCACTGAATTCAGCCTGTTTTGCTCAGTGTGAACATACCCTTACTCCCAGGAACTCATTAGGCCATGTTCCCACAATGTACAGATGAGGGCAAATAAACATCCGTTGTTGTAAAACTATGGCCGGAATTAGTGTCCATGATCATTAATTCCAGCTATAATTTTAAAATGTCCGCTGTTTAGCGTTAAGCAATGGCAGTATGGTAGTATGGTAGTACGTAGTTGGACCATAGCCTTAGCATTATTGGCTTTTATGTATGGGTTTTCTGATTGGAAGTCATCATGTATCAAAATTGTACTGGATCACTGGATTACATTTTCTAGAAGATCTCACTAGTAGAGATGATCGAATATCGGATTACTAAGGCTGAATCCCGGAATTCCAGGCAGTACCCGGGCTGTCTCCTCCCCCACAAACCGGTAAGGCATTGAGAATCAAATGCTGCCGGTTCAAGAATGTTCGAGTTTGATTGAACCTGCAAAATCCCGATGTTCGATCATCCCTACTCACTAGTTGGGATCCGCTTGGAACATTAGCTTGAGTAGGTGGTGAGCTGCTTTTTTTTCTCCTACTTATCTTCCCTCTACTCTGATAGTTGTCCACCGTATGCTAATCCCTTACTTGATTGCCCCCCTTTAGATGACATCACTATGGAGGCCCAGCCTAGGACACTCCGTATTGCCTTAATGCGGTACTCCAGAAAAAAAAGTTACAGAGATTTGTAAATTACTTCTGTTCAAAAATCTCAAACCTTTCAGTACTTATCAGCTGCTGTATGTCCTGCAGGAAGTAGTGTATTCTTGCCAGTCTGACACAGCGCTCTATGCTGCCACCTCTGTCTGTGACAGGAACTGTCCAGGAATAAATCCTCTACTGTTACGAACTGAGGTGGCAGCAGAGAGCCCTGTGTCAGACGGGAAAGAATACCCTTTAATTCAAAATGTAGCCCCTAAAACATGTCATTCTTCTAAATTAATTTAATGTAAATTAATTTCTTACATCACATAATAGATCTTTACCGTGTTTTATCCTTATAATCTTAAGAACAGATCCACCACGACTGTTTCCCCCCATGGCCCCCCTTCTCACAGCTGTCAATACCTTGTTATTTTCATCCTTAGCTCCATCATTTCATTCTAATAGAAATTTCTCTAAATCATTAGATAAAGGACCTTTCAGACCTTCCTAGAGCAAGGGGTTTGGAGAATAATGAGATCTGCTGGGATTTTATCCATTTTTTTTCTTTCTTATGCAACCAATGTAAAATATGCCAGGAAAAAAAAACGTCACGTCTTTACTTAGTGTGAGTTATTAGACCAAATTGGCGCATTAGTATATAGTCAGTATATAGTCACTTACAGCAGCCAATGTGTCTAAATTAACACATGAGAGACTGGATCATGGAGCACTACAGAAGCTGATCGTGGTGTATTTTATAGGTGCACCCACTGACTTCTTGTTGGGGACATCAGGGTCGGCCCTGATGACATAAACCTGTTAATAAAACACGCTGACTGCCTCAGAACACAACAAATAAGTCCCTTGATATTGCCTCCTGCTTCACACATTTGTGCGTCTTTCACAAATCATTGATTCGCTGTGTCAACAAGAAAATCAAGTCCCGGTTAGACAGATGCCAAACCTTTAAATTAAAAAATTTTTTTTTTAAAACTGGTGAAAATTGTGTTATACAGTATATGGTGCAGTGCAACTTCAGGCAGACTATATAATTCATAGATGGAGCTTCCTGAACCTTATGTGTTATACATAGCCAAACGACTTCCATTACATCTACACATAGTAGTGCTATGCAGTGCACATCCAGGCTATGTTTACATGACATTTTTTGGTCTGGTTTTTTTTTCCCCCCTTTCAACATCATTTTGCATTATGATGACGGCTGTTGGTACATTGTCCTAGGTTCGCGCCATCCACACTACACAGTAAATGGGTCTGGAAGCAGTTTGTCCCTGTGTAGAGGCAGCGACTAGAGGTGAGCATACTTGAGTGCAATCGCTTGCCATTTGAATACTGGTAGCTGACGAAGTTGGATGCAGCCCTGAAAAACATGGATACAAAGTATGGCCTACCCTACTGATCAGGAAGTGATGGAACTATCCTGTGGACGGCTCATCAGTCCATAGGCTTATATATAGTAATAAACCCCCATGATATACCATATAACTGCATTGTGAAAAAAACACCATGAACCCAACAAATCTATTACAAAATGTGATAGCATATGACTGGGAAAAAATAAATAAATAAATATATATATATATATATATATATATATATATATATATATATATATATATATATATATATATATATGCCTTTATACAGGGCCATGATACTGGGATCTTCCTACCCTGATATTACTAGGCTGCTGCTGTCTGGTTTTTTTACATGGTTGGTTATGGAAAAGAGGGGGGTCCCCTGATGGGGACATTATAATCTTGGTAACTATATGACATGGTATTGTCAGGGTCGGTATTGATTATTGATTATGATTATAGAGAAACATTTCAATTTGTTATGAGTCTTAATAGTTAATTCAGATATGTTTCAGCTTCACTCCAGGACTTCCTCTTTCTGGATGTATAGTGTAGAGGACATGGACATTGGTAAGGAAAAAACTGTCATATCCAATACACAATATGGCCGCCATTCAGATAATACACAGCTCTCTAATCTGGCCCATAGAGTAATATGGAGTTATCTGCAGCCTCCCCAATGGCAGATGCTCTATACAGACTGGATATTACAAAGTATAGGGGGAGATTTATCAGGCAGTCTTACAGTAGGAACGTCCTCTGTTGCCATAGAAACCAATCACAGCTCAGCGTTCAAATATTTATTAGTTCTAGTAAAATGAAAACTGAGCTCTGATTGGTTGCTATGGCCAGCAATCCTATATATGCCTGGGGGCTAGGTTCAGACGCTGTAACTGTGCGGCTGTATTTTTTATGCGGCTGTAAATGTGCGGGTGAAACTCCGGCCATGGGAAAAAATAGACATGCGGCTCAAAACATACGGTCATTTACTTGGAAATCTGGTTCAACTAAAAATAACAAATAAAATGTTAAGAAAGTGATGCAAACACCTCTGGATGCATCTGGGAAAGCAGGGAAACAGTTTACATGAATTGCTATTACCGGGGTTTGCGATCCTCTGCACTAATGCCGATGTCTCTCATGGTTAATATATTGAATTAATAAAACACATTTTCTTTGTAATAAAGTCCCTTTCATTGTTCAATAATTAAATGTAAACGATTCCATCATTTTGCAATTAAATATACTGTTAAAATAAATATATATATAAATAAATGTATATTTATATATATATTTATTTTTTGACAGTATATTTAATTGCACAATAATGGATTCATTAGAATTAAATTATTGAACAAAGAAACTGTATTTATTTCAACGAAAATGTGTTTTATTAATTAAATATTAATTAGTACAGGAAGCTCCATAAGCCGTTAATTCATATTGCCGGCAATAGAGCTTTCTGTACTAATCATCACTTTACTTTAATGAAAACATCAAATGTTTCTTCTAATTATGTTATGACAATAGCATTATTAGAAGAAACATTTAGAATTATATGTGCGCTCAGCTGATTGGCTGTTCGGCTGAGCGCATGTATAATGAGCCGGTCCGCAGTACAGTGACTTCATTGTGCTGCGGACCAGCGAAGAGACAACATCGGGACATTGGATGGTGAGTATAGAGCTCTCCCCACCCCCTCCCCAGCACTGCACCCCTCCCAGCAAGGAAGGGGGGTCACTTAACCCCTTCCTTGCTGGGATGGGTGCAGTCTGACATCAGTCTGGCCCCCAGGGGGTTAAGGGGGATGCAATACATCCTCCCTTAACCCCTTGGGGCCCAGACTGTAAGCAGCGATCTGTAAAGATGCTGCATACTGTAAGGAGCACAACACCGCTCACAATGATGGGTGTTGTGCTCCTGTTTGTGTTTTTTTTGTGTGTTTCTCCCTTTTTGTTTTTCAGATATCGGTATCCTGGGGATTACGTCGGATTCCATGGACTACGTCGATGACCAGCGATTGTTGTTTTAATTTTTTTAATAAAATGGTCAATGAGGGGTGTGGGGGTGTTTTTATTTGAATAAAAAAATTTTTAAACTTGTGTCTTGTCTTTATTTCTTTACTTTATAGCCACCAGGGGTACTGGGAAGAGCCGGGTGCCAGTGGTCCCGGAGCGTCAAAATTGGCGCTCCTGGACCGGGCGGCAGCAGGCTGGTATGATTTAGGCTGGGGAGGGCCTAAACCAATGGCTCTTCCCACCCTGGTGTTACCAGGCTGCTGTCGTTTGGTTTTTAACCCGGCTGGTTATAAAAATAGGGGGGACCCTATGCGTTTTTTTTTTAAATAAATAAATAATTTAAAAAAAACGCATTAGAAATAAATTATTGAACAACGAAAGTGTCTTTATTACAAAGAGAATGTGTTTTATTAATTTAATATATTAACTATTAGAGGCATCGGCATTCGGCATCATTGACGGCTATTTTTGAAGTACTCCGTACGGACCGCCTGTCAATCCTCGGCCGCATGTCCAGCCGCAAACAATGGTCTTGTTCCTTTTTTACGGGTCCGTTTACGATCGGGCCGTAGATTCAGACATAGTGTGCACTGTGCAGCCGCATATCCTATACTTCCAAGCATACACACGAACCACCAAAAATACCGCCGCACAATTACAGCCGCAAATACAGCCGCACAGTTACAGCGTCTGAACCTGGCCTTAACTTGTAAGGAAATGGCATCAGTGTATAACCACTACTACTGGGCAGGAAAGGACATCGGGAGGGTCCGCATTAGGGGTCTGGAGCAAG
Source organism: Dendropsophus ebraccatus (assembly GCF_027789765.1). Lineage (NCBI taxonomy): Eukaryota > Metazoa > Chordata > Amphibia > Anura > Hylidae > Dendropsophus > Dendropsophus ebraccatus. The sequence continues at coordinate 81,867,377 of NC_091463.1, forward strand.
CCTAGACTGGGAAGGGCACCAGGAGGGTCCGTGTTAGGGGGCTGCGGCAGGCCAGGGAAGGGCGCTGGGAGGGTCTGCATTTAGGGTTTGGGACAAGCCTGGGCTGGGAATAGTGCTGGGAGAGTCCGCTTTAGGGGGCGGGGGGAATAGTGCTGGGAGAGTCCGATTTAGAGGGCTGGGAAGGGTGCTGGGAGGGTGCGTGTTAGGGGGCTGTGGCGGGCCAGGGAAGGGCGCTGGGAGGGTCTGTGTTTAGGGTTTGGGGCAGGCCTGGGCTGGGAATAGTGCTGGGAGAGTCCTCTTTAGAGGGCTGGGAAGGGTGCCGGAAGGGTGCGTGTTAGGGGGCTGAGGCGGGCCTGGGCTGGGAAGGCTGTTGGGAGGGTCCGCATTAGTAAGCTGTGGCGGGCCTGGGCTGCGAAGGGTGCTGTGGGGAGTCCACATTAAAGCAAAGGACAGGTAAATTGGAATGGGTAATCGGGTTAGGGTGGAGGGGCTCCCTCATGGTGCCTTCACCTTGACGTGGTGAGGGAGCTTGTGTGCCTTGGTGATCCAATGAGCTAAGCTGGTGGGAGTAATACTCCTGGTGGGGTCACCCGTGCCAGACAGGTCAATGGGGAGAGGCCAGACTAAGCAAGGCACCCAGAAAAAAGGGCTGGTATCCGACAGTACATCTAGCATTCTCACTACATACTTCTCATCTGCTTTTTTTGTTGTTGACACATGAACCTTGTAATAGACAAGCAGGAGATGGCAGGACCCCTGCACCTAAGATAGGAAGCAGGGAGAGACACGCATTGTCACGAACTTCTGTCTTCTCTCTTCATGTGAGCAATATGGCTTACATTATACAGCTGTCTTGGTCACGTGAGCAGAGTCGGTAGAGAATGTGCTAAGCATAAATTTCTCCTAATTCTTCTCTTAATCAGTATTTGGCTGCTCTTACTGAGATCAGTGATCTGTTTGCCATTTTGGTCTACCAGGCATTGCTCCCACCTATCCAGAACCTTTCTCCACACTGATGAGGGGCAACACCCCAAAACAGCTTTCTGTGAGTGAATACCTAGGTTTGGTATTTCCCAGGTCATATCATCAGACTTGTAATTCAGTTGGATATTGACCGAAGGGGCCACTTTATATGGTGGTCTCCATAAAGGAGCCATCCCTTTGCTAGGTCCTTCCCTGGAGGGATATCTGGCTAGTCCCATGTTTTGAGACTCATAACTGGCTCTATGGACCTTTCTGCATATTGATGTCTCCTAATGAGTTGGGAGTCTAACTATTGATATGTATCTGGCATGTCCAAAGTTTTAATTGGTCACTGAGACCCCCACCTATCTCTGGATACAGCCAGGCTTTGTGCTTTACTCTGCGGCACGCTGTCTCATTGTTTGTCTCCAACAATAAGTCCCTTTTTGCCTGATCAAATAGTAAGTTGGGGAGTGAAGTGCTACACCATGTGCTTCTCCTGACTAGATCTAGCGATCGTCGGAAGTCTCAACCTTCAGGGACCTTTTACATGAGATGATTATAAGCAAGGAGCGTTGCTAGAAAAGCTCTGTTGGCCAATAATGGGCCTGTGTAAAAGAGTCAGCCATCAGAGGAGGAGCAGAAAAAAACGCCTGATCCTCAGCTAATCGTATCTTTTGTGCCACTCTAAATTACAATATATTACTATCAGCCGCACATTTCCCTACAAAAACAGACAATATATTTAAATGGCTGCATGAGCGATAACATGAGCAACTAACTGTGCAAACAAGCGCCGATCTGATCAATTGGCACTTGTTTGGTTCTCGAGAGGGCCCCATATTGGGCCATCTAAAAGCATCTTAAAGGGGAACTATTAGCAGGTTAGACAAATCTAACCTAATGATATGTCCCTATTGCGCAGGAGATGGCAAGGATTATGGTATGTCTCTAACCTTCATCCTCTGCACCATTCCCGTGCGCTTAGTAATTTACTCCATGGTCCGGTGAGACCGTTAGGTGCGGTGTGCCACCCCCATAGCCACTATACTGCACTATACGGGGGTGAATCTGCGCTATGGGAGCTGGGCACTTGGAGTAAACGACTAAGTGCATGGGAATGGCGCCAATGATGAAGGTAAGAGATATACCTTCATCCTCGGGGTTTCCTGCACAGTAAGGATTTATCTAACCTGCTGATAGTTCCTGAGACTTCAAAATCAAAACTTTTGACTGGGTGATGTGAAAAGTTTTCCTAACTGGTTTAAACTCATTTTCTCTCTTAAATGTTGCAAAGTAAAACTTAGCAGACAGTTATGATGCAGCCTGTCACAAGTTCATGCTGCCCGGGGTGCTGACAGTCAAAGATGGTCTACGACTATTACCATGTGTTACTTTTAATTGGAAAATGTTATTTTTAATTTTAAAATTTTTTACTGAAAAAAATAATACTATAAAGTGATGATTATTTTGGGGGAGAGAACAGCTGACAAAACTCACAGTTTTTCCAGACAGTTTATCCACCAAATGAATAGTTTTAATATTTTATCAGTCTTTAATAGCTCTGAGAGATCCCAGGAGCGCTGGTTTTAGTTTACTGTGTCCACAATTTCCTGTCCCCAACCGTAAGAGATTTCCAAATTAATTATTACCGTATCTTTACCACAGACTATACATAACCCATCCCAGCCATGCACAGCCAAACAAACATCACCATGAGGGGTGGCATAGCTGAACTAGGGCGTATAGCTCATAGGGGTGCTCAGCACAGGGTGCAATGTAAAAAGGACATGGAAGGGTTTGTTTGTTTTCTTTTTGCAATAAAAATAACAACAAAAAGTCAGTAGGGTCCAAACTTTTTTGTAATTTGTTTCGTTCCTGCTCCTGCAGACTAAATGGCTTGAAAATAAGTGGTGATGCTGTGTGTGGTGTCCCACAGTTAAGGGCTTTAAGCACCGGTCGGAAAGTTATCCCTTCAGTGGTAGTGAAGGTGCATTCTCTAGTTTTACCACAAGATGCCAGTGTTATTTTCAGGTTCTGTTGCACAGCTGTAGTCACTATAGGGTTACTGTTTTTGTACCACATGGTCCGTGCCAGCCAATGAGAGATGCTTTTCTTCTTCTACCTATCCCTGCACTCTATACATACACAACACACAACCCCTAGGGAGTAATCTAGTCAAGTGTGTGGTAGTGGACAGACACACGTGTATGGAGAACTCAGAGACATTCTTTTTACAAGCTATACCTACAGACACTATGCAGTGCTAAGTCACTAAAGGAGGACAAGTCAGAGATCACCCCAGCCCACGACGAGAACCTTAACAGAGCAGAGCGGTATCCTAGACAGAGGAACTGACCGGATAGGGCAAAGCAACCGTAACCAAGGTCTACGTACTCTATCTCGCAGCGCAGGTGACACCGGATAATTTCGGACACTTAGATACTCTCAGGTAACCAAGACTGGGGCTTGCGCCACCCTCGTAGGACGGGTAAACCGACACTGCAGGGCAGAATGTGGTTTTCAGCGACAGTAAGGTCGAAACACAGGCACAAGTATTCACTTCTCAAGTATTCTTCCTCAAGTATTTCTTCTCCGGCAGAGCACATTACTACAATGGGTTGAGGCTCTCCCGACAAACTCCTCCAGCCACTAAACAAAGCAGGTATACCATCATACATGTGTGCTAAGTTAGCACTGGCGTCACGACTGTACTATCACTGGCTGAGCTATATTCCAACCAGTGACATAACATCAACATCAAGGTGCGAACACCACATATGTAATGGGCTATGTCTCACTATATTCACTGTGCTAGAAGATCTGCACCCAGACCAGCTGCTCAGTGTAGTGTACAGGAGCAGGGACTCCTGTCTTTGATGGGTGTTTCTGCTCCTGTATATACTTTGCATGAGCAATTGGGGCACTTCTGAATCCAAACTGGGATCCGCATCTAAAACGAAGCTGACACAAATCAATCTTTTTTTTTTTTTTTTTTTTTTGGCTTAGCTCTAATGGGCGTCTGTAAAGATATCATAGGAATCCATAAAAAAAATCTGAATGAGCCTTATTGACCTATGAGAGCTTTAACAAATGTATTGCTCCTATGTTACTATTAACGCCTAATTTAAATTGCTATGTTGAATTTTATTCATCAATAGGAAAATCTATAAGTGTATACACTTATATAGAATATAGTGAACTCATTGGAAGCTGCATACATCTGTATGGGGTCAGCTAACCTTAATGGTGGCTACAGGTATCTGCAATGACAGTGTGACCTCAAACTGCACCTTCAATGCTACAGTACCGCTATATACTGAGCACCTGTGACATCATATTATTTGTAAAATGAGTTCTCTCTTGAGATTGTATCAACTGGAGCCAGAAAGTTATATAGCTTTATAAATTACTTCTATTCAAAAATCTCAAGTCTTCCAGTACTTCTCAGCTGCTGTATGTCCCACAGGAAGTGGTGTATATTTTACAATCTGACCAACTGCTCTCTGCTGCCACCTCTGTCCCTGGCAGGAACTGTCCAGAGCAGTAACAAATCCCCATAAAAAACCTCTCCTGCTCTGGACAGTTCCTGACGTGGACAGAGGTGGCAGCAGAGAGCACTGTGTCAGACTGGAAAGAATATACCACTTCCTGCAGCACATACAGCAGCTGATAAGTACTGGAAGATTTGAGATTTTTCTATACATATAAAGTACAAATTTATATAACCTTCTTGCCGGAGTATGCCTTTAAGTGGTGACCCCAAGTAGAAACTATGCCTCATCAGCTGAATATAGAATATAGGACATTTTAATACTCAGAGACTCTTTTACATCATTCTACATGGAGTGTCAGCAGTAAGGGGCGACACAGGCATCTCTGCTGCCACTAATGTTCATGTGGGGAACTGCAGGGCTGTCCAAGCCCCGATCCAGCACTGATGCACAATGTTATTGATACAGAGCAGAGTCTGCATCGCCTCTTACTGCCGCCACTCAACATAGAATAATGTATCAAGAAAAGAGGATACATTTATTTTAATAAAGTCATATTACAAAGAGCTGTCATGAGTACCCCTTTAAGGAATAAATGATACCTGCAATAGACAGGTGAACATGAGAACTGGAGCTGGTCTCGAATCGCTGAAAATCCTGCTGGCTAACATAGAATAGTGATAGATGACACAAAGTATCATAGCTTGTTGTGTACAGGGCTGTATACCCGCATACAGGTATAATATTGATAATTATCTATATAGCACCAACAGCTTCCATAGCACTGTACAATTCTGGGGGTACATAGATTATTCATCTGTGGGATGATCCATGGAGGCCAGACCTTACACCTTACAGGACATCAGATACTACAGGATACATCAGAGGTCTTAGGGAGTCCATCTTTCAATGACGACCTACTCAATGGTTTTAATGTTTTGGCTGGTATGTGTGTAAAGGGAAACCTAGACTAGTGAAGAACACAGCGCACATTATATTACTAATCAATAAAAAAAAAAAAAAAACACTCACTAGTCACTTGTTATATATTCATTCTATTACGGGTTCCTGTAACTTCTTATCACTTTGCTTTGTATCAGTTCAAATACAACCGGATGGCAATGGGGAAGTAGATATAATGTCGCCATCTAGTGGACAAAGATGTTCATCGCCACTACAGAAATGACACAAATTATATTCTCTGGACACAGCCATTATTTTCCTATTTCCGAATTTTTAAAAACATATATATGATTTTTTTTATTTTTTTTTTAAACAAACATAAATTTTACTGCACTAAATTTACGAATCGTAGACAATGAAAGCAATGGCCACATTGCTTTCTGTGTTATATTCAGTAAGGCTCAATGCTGCCTAAATTTCCCATGAATCTTCTGACCACGCAGAGAGAGGTGGTGAAATCTCATCCCTGAGTGATCTATGTGCAGTGTCCCAGAACATGCAGACTACTACTCCTATTATGGCCATTTCTATTGCTGTGTCAATGCCTGTTCTGGTAAGTGTTTGCACTGCAACTGCTGCTGGTTTTCCCCTAGTATTCTCTGGTAATGTGCATTTTCATGTGTATTGTCATGTATTCCTGTGTATTATTACAGTGTACAGTGGTATGCAAGGCTGTTGATCACGTGACCTGTAACCATGGTTCCTCCAATGGCCGACTGGTTCTGGCCAGGAGCAACCATGTGACCTCCCTCTTCCTCCTAACAAGTTAGTCTTCCCCCTGCTTCCAAGCAAGGAGGATGTGTGTCGTCCCTCTCCTGCCTCAGAGGAGTTGGGCTTCTTCTCTGCAGCCTCTTCACCATAAGAAGAGTGACTGATTCTGCTGCTGTATTCAAGTCTTCGGCTGTATCTTCCTGCTCAAGTGACCAGATTCTTCTCTCTCATCTGGGTGTCATTCCGTTATCTCTCCTCATCGCTGCAAGGATTCACAGCAAGTATTATTCTCAAGCTAATCCACCCAGCAACGCTATTCCTCTCATACTCCTACTCCCATCATCCGGCACGTATTCTCACAGCCTATGCAGCACCACTCCTGCTTTATTTGTCAAAGCCTGCTATATACCCGGTTGCATCCGGACAGAACTGTTGCTACTAGTTACCTTTTCTATAATAAAACCGCTGTTACTGAACCCTGGCATTGGTGTCCACTAACTGGTGCCCTGACTAAGTGCAGCGAAGAATCGCATGCCCATCATCACCCGCAGATTCCACAGACCGGCCCTACAGCTGTGCCGCCCTCAGGCCTATACCGTGACAAGTATAACCCCTGCAGCTGCCCCGGTCATTGCCCGCTCATAACACCAGCACTGCGGAAGTGGCCCCCAGGGGCCAGGGCATCGCATTTGGCGTCACGAACAGGATCGCGTACACCCCGCGGTGTTCATATTTGCTACCCCTCATCATCCTCAGAGACTCTGCTATTGCCGCGCTGCGGCCTGCTAAGGGGTCAAGTCAGCTGGTGACGCACTATCTTCGCGCGTGCGCGCGCTCCACCCCAGCTCCGCCCCGGCCCTGCAGTATCCAAGCCTCTGTTGCAGGAGGGAAGGAGATTGTGCCCGGACCGCCGGAAGCGTTGGTGCTGACTTCCACCCTATCCCTCTCCGGTCCCGGACACCCTGCCTATCGGTGCCTGCTGTTCCCGCAAGCTCTCCTCGCCTCTGCTTTCTTCCAGATGCCTTACACCAGAACCCCTCATCATGTCCACCGGCCATCACAGTGACTCTGACGGGTCCGGCAGTCCGCCGATGGCCCGGCGAAGACTTCCCGCGGCTCCCGTTGCTATGGCTACCGCAGCGGTCCCGTTCTTCATTGGGCCCAACAATCTTCCCAGTTATAAAGGGGAACCCCACACGTTGGCTGATTTCAAGGAAAAAATTTCCCGCACCCTTGAACTTGTCTCACTCTCTCCCACTCAGCAGGTGCAGTTGCTGCTAGGACAACTTGAGGGTCCCGCTGCAGAGGAGGTGCGGTCGTGGCCAGCTACGGAGAAAGCTAATGTACAACAGATCCTGGCCCGGCTGAGTAAAGAATTTGAGGTACAGTCACCCACGGAGGTCCGCCTCAAGTTTTATGACCGACGACAAAGGCCAGGTGAGACCCTCAGAGACTATGCACTAGCCCTCCAATCTGCCTACCGGGCCCTGAGACAGGTTGATACCATAGCCCCCTCGGCTGTGGAGAGTATGATCACTGACCGCTTCATAGAGGGGGTGGACTCTAGACTCATCCAGAGCCAACTGCGTATGCTAGCTGCCCAAAACCCTACAATGCCTTTCCTGGACTTCAAGACTCTGGCTCTGAGGGTGGTTGGCATTGACAATCCCTGTGCCGGCTGTACTCCAGGTTCAGATTGCCCGGACCCGGTGGGACCTATACCCTCACCTCCAGTGCCCGCTATGGTTCCGCCGGTTTCCGCTATACAAGCTGCCCAACAGTCTATCCCGGCTAGTTCTCCAGCGATCCCTGCTCTCCTTACGCAAGTGGTTGACTCTCTCTGCCACGCCCTAAGGGGGCTACAAGGGGCTTATCCAACACCTCCACCACCACAGGACCCCTGCCCTGGGTATGCAGTTCCCGATCGGCCTCCTCCACAGAGACGTAGATCCCCTGAGCGCCCCTACTGCCGCCACTGTAGGCGACATGGACACTACCGCTCTCAGTGCTATCAGTTAAACGGGCTACCCCTGGGTCCGAGGGCCAACACCCAGGAGGTCGAGATCCAGGCCCGCAGGAAGCACAGTGGTTCTCAAGGTTCCTCTCACAATGCCCGCATGTGACTCTCTGGGTGGACGGAGTCCCCCTGGAGGCTCTGGTGGATACAGGTTCCCAGGTTACCACTATCCCGAGGCATGTGTTTGAAGAACATTGGGATCTGAGAACCCTAGGTCCAGTTGAGAAATACCGTCTGAAACTTATTGCTAGTAATGGTCATCCTATTGTGCAACTAGGTTACTGGGAACCCACTGTCTGCATAGGGAAGCGAGAGCTAGCACATCAGGGTATCATTGTTACTGAGGCTCAGGGAGATAGTGGGACCGTGGTATTAGGCATGAATATTATCCGTCATGTATTCACTGAAGTGTTGGATGCCTTGAATGCCTCTATGTCTTGTGCTTCTCCTCAGTACAGGCAAGCCGTCCAGAAGACCATAAAAGTGCTCACCGCTCAGTGGAAATTTGCCAATCCTCGAGGAGAAATCTGCCGTGTCCGCACTAGAGATGCTCGTCCGGTCACCATCCCAGCTAACAGTGAGTTCCTCATCTGGTGCAGGGTCCGTCCGGGCCTCAACAATGCTGACTATGTGGCTCTTCTGGATGCTACTGAAATTGAGGGGCAACCTCTTGTCAGGGCCGCTAGAAGCCTGGTGACCGTCTCCAATGGTCAGGTCCCTGTCCGTCTGGTGAACCTTGGAGACTCCCCAGCTGACCTACCCAAGTTCACCACCGTGGCCATGCTATACCAACTCGATCCTGAGGACGTGGTCTGTGAGGAGACCATCGCCTATCAGAGCTCCATCCGTGGCACTCAAAGGGACTCAAACAGGGCTCTCGCCCCTTGGTGGGATGAACTCCATATTGGCGATGCCAATACCCCACTTGAATACCTCCACGGCATCCTCAAGGTGGCCAAAAGGTATCACGAGGACTTCAGCAAACACTCCCTCGATTTCGGGAAGACCAATCTGGTCCAGCATCGGATCAACACTGGGGACCATTTGCCTATCAAAGATAAACATCGGCCAATCCCTCCTGCCAGCTATCAGCAGGTCAAGAAACTGCTCAGGGAGATGAAAGACTCTAACGTTATCCAAGAAAGTCAGAGTCCGTGGGCTGCCCCTATTGTCCTCGTGAGGAAGAAAGACGGTAACATCCGTTTCTGCGTGGATTATAGGAAGATAAACACAATCACCCACAAGGATGCCTATCCTTTGCCCCGGATCGAAGAGTCTATTGCTGCTTTGGGGTCAGCCGCCTACTTCTCCACCTTGGACCTCACCAGTGGGTACTGGCAGGTGCCCATGGCACCCGAAGACCGTGAGAAGACGGCCTTCACCACCCCCATGGGGCTCTTCGAATTCACCAGCATGCCCTTCGGTCTGTGCAACGCCCCCGCTACCTTCCAGCGGTTGATGGAAAGGTGTCTCGGCCATCTCAACTTTCAGAGTGTCCTGCTCTACCTAGATGATGTGATTGTCTATTCACGTACCTATGAAGATCACGTCCATCATCTGGCTGAAGTGTTCCAGGTTCTAATCGATCACGGCCTGAAAATTAAGCCTTCCAAGTGCCACCTTCTCAAACCCCAAGTGAACTATCTGGGGCATGTTGTGAGTGCTGAGGGGATACGACCCGATCCAGAGAAGATCTCGGCTGTGGAACACTGGGATACCCCTAAGACCGTCAAGGAGGTGAGAAGCTTTCTGGGATTCGCCGGCTATTACCGCCGATTCATTCCCCACTTTGCCCAAGTGGCCGAGCCCCTCAATGAGTTACTCCGGGGTTGCCCTCGAGAAAGTTACAACCGACGGCTCCCCATAGAGTGGTCCGAACGGCAGGAGGTTGCCTTTCAAACCCTGAAACGCCTGTTGACTACGCCTCCTATACTGGCCTACCCGGACTATAACCTTCCTTTCCGGCTCTACACGGACGCCAGCTTCCAAGGCCTGGGAGCTGTGCTGTCCCAGGTTCAAGATGGCCAAGAGAGAGTTGTAGCTTATGCCAGCCGGAGTCTTCGGGGCGCTGAAAAGAACGACAACAATTATAGCTCCTTCAAGTTGGAGTTACTAGCCCTAGTGTGGGCCGTCACCGAAAAGTTCAAGGACTACCTGGCTGCCACCCTTGTTACCATCTATACGGATAACAACCCCTTGGCGCATCTCAGCACTGCTCGGCTGGGCGCCCTGGAAGAGCGGTGGGCTTCTCGACTGGCCAATTTCCAGTTTGAAATTAAGTACCGCAGTGGCAAGGCTAACGTCAATGCAGACCTCCTGTCCCGACTACCCAAGGGCGAAGAGGCCCCAGAGGACAGCGATTGGGAAGATGTAGAAATGCCTCCCTTCTACCAAAGGTTCGCTACCCAGAGTGCTATTGATGCAGCTAGGCCTGAAACGCCTTCGCCTCCACCTAGGGCCCCGCAAGACTTGGCCAGGTGGCAGACCATCCAGGAAGAGTCCCGCGTCCTGGGGGAGATCTATGACTACCTCTCTACTGGTCGGGTCCCCATGCGGATAAAGAGGCCCTATCCTGATGTCGAGCTAAGGCGACTCTGGAGGCAAAGAAAGAGGCTCTTCCTACAGAAGGGACTGATCCTGCGGAACTCTCTTGACCCGGTCTCTGGGGAGAGGTGCCACCAGATCCTCATTCCCCGACGAGACGCTAAGATGGTGCTAGATGCCTACCATGACCGGTCCGGTCATTTCGGGGTATACAAGACGGAGGCCACTATCCGACAGCGGTTCTACTGGATCGGGATGAGGGCTGACATCGAGAACTGGTGTGCCGAGTGCCCTGCCTGTAATATCTCCAAAGCTGGGGGAAGGTAAGTCAGGGCCCCTTTGCACCCAATCACCTCCCACCGGCCGAATCAGCTAGTCGCCCTGGACCATGTGAAGCTGGCCCCTACAAGATGCGGGTACACCTACGCCCTCACCATGGTCGACCATTACTCCAAGTGGGTAGTCGTGGTACCTGTCAGGGACTTGACCGCCAAGACCACCGCCCTTACTTTTTACAAGGAGTATGTAAAGCACTATGGGTGCCCAGAGTCTCTGCTGACGGACCGGGGTCCGGCCTTCGAGTCGCAACTTTTCCAGGAGCTGTGTGCCTACCATGAATGTAAGAAGCTCCGTACCACGGCCTATCACCCTCAAGGGAATGGTCTGTGTGAAAAAGTTAACCAGGTCTTTATCAACATGCTCCGAATGGCTGCAGTGACGAAGAGAGTGGAGTGGCCCCACGTGTTGGATGAACTAGTGGAGATCTATAACAATACCACTCATTGTTCCACTGGCTACTCCCCGTTCTACCTGATGTTTGGCCGCCAAGGCCAACTTCCTCAGGACCGTGCTCTTGGAGTCCAAGCTCCTGACACCTTCAACCCCCTACCTGAAACTGACTGGGTTCGGGAGCATCAGAGGAGAATCCAGGATGCCCGGGAAATTGTTGACCGGAGGATGGGGGAGGCTCAGCAGCGCCAAGAGGATGCCTACAACCAAAGGGCGAATGCCACACCACTACAAGTGGGAGATAAAGTTTGGCTAAAGAAATATCATCGCTCTCACAAACTTGAAAGCCTTTGGGAGCCTGAGCCCTATGTCATCTCTTCTATCCCTTACCCAGAGACTGATGTGTATGAAGTAAAAAAGCCAGGGCTAGCCCCGCAGACGGTGCACCGGAATAGGATAAAACGTTGCACTAAGGAGGACCTACAGGGCCTTACAGCACCGTGTCCGGTACCTGCATCCACACCTCCGGCTCCCCCAGCAGCTCCAGCTAAACCTCTCTCTCTGGAAGAAATGTTCCAAGTTGAACCGTTCCTCATGGCCATAGGCTATCCAGCGGTCCCTGTGCACATTCCAGTGGCCCCTCCACTTCCAATTGTGCCTCCAACAACTCCATCTCTACAACCAGACACTAGGGGTGATCTTCCACCTGTACCTGCACCAATCACTGTTGAAGAGGATCCTCCGCTGAGACGGTCTGAGCGCTCTACCAGAGGAATTCCTCCACTTCGCTACAGAGACCAGAGTCCTTAACTGTTTCTGTTGTCTAACTGTTTAATTATTCCAGTGTATGCAACGTTCAAGGTTCGTGCCTGGTCCTCCTGACCAAGTTCCCTGTACTAACCAGCCATGAGCTGATGGACACTTACAGTAACAAAAGGTTCTCTAGTGCCTGTCCCAGAGCCTTTTACATGGACGATGTCTAATTGCCTAAAAGAGACTCTACCTCACAGAGCTACCTCACAGAGACACTTAACCCATTCCTTCCTAATGCACTTTCCTGTGATTGTGTGTTCCACACAGGGTATTATTGCACTTATTTCATTATTGCACTTATTCTACTATTGTATTCCAGTGTTATCAAAGTCTTTGTATTTCCTCCTCTGAGCAAGCACAAGGTTACATAGATTGCCTCAGAGTAGAGTGCCTCTTTTGTAAAACAGTATATTTTCCAGTGTCTAAGTCAGATAGCTCCTCCTCTGAGTAAGAGAAGTCAGTATATATATACCTCAGAGAAAGTCCAGTTTATGTAGGAGTGTATTTTCTCATCCAGTCTCATTATTGTGTATTATTATCATATCTATAGCTGGAAAGATTTAGTTGAGCCAGTTTGTATTCAGATTTTTCTCAGATTTTCATTCAGATTTCTCTCAGGTTTCATTCAGATTCATGTGAGCCAGTTCTCCTCAAGACCTCGCAGTATTTGTTGTCCCTTGTGTTTTCCCTTCCTTTTTGTTTCCAGTATTTGTTTATCTCTGTCTTGTCCCAACGCAGTAGTTATCACACATAGTCTTACCTAATATTCACACTGGTCCATACATATTGCACCTTGGATACCCTTTCGTGTGTTTGGCCTATTGAGTAATTGTGTTGTATGATTGACCGGTATGTAAGGGGCCCCCATGTATGTTTGCTTTTATTATTTTGTTCTTTTCTCTTCCAGGTATCCAAGACACTACTCAGACACGCCAAGGTAGTACACAGGTCTTCACGTTCTCCTCCAGTAGGGTAACACATTTAACAGAAAACCTACTGTCTAACTGGCTGGAATATGGAGGGTCACCCGCCAGCAGTTAAGTTGTCCTGGCTTACACGTCAGATGGTTCACGCACTAGCTACCTGGTCGCCAGAGTACGTTAGGCACCCCTAGGTGAAGTCCTGCCACTAGGGTTTCTCATCTTCTCTCTCTTCTCACCTGTGCCTTGGGCGTGGGAAACACACACCTCATCACACTCACTCTCATCATTCATTCCTGTTGTTTGATTGTCCAGTCTATTCATGTTTGCTGCCTTCTAGATTCGCCGAGGTCGGCTCAAATTTGCTAGGGAGGTATGCAGTGTCCCAGAACATGCAGACTACTACTCCTATTATGGCCATTTCTATTGCTGTGTCAATGCCTGTTCTGGTAAGTGTTTGCACTGCAACTGCTGCTGGTTTTCCCCTAGTATTCTCTGGTAATGTGCATTTTCATGTGTATTGTCATGTATTCCTGTGTATTATTACAGTGTACAGTGGTATGCAAGGCTGTTGATCACGTGACCTGTAACCATGGTTCCTCCAATGGCCGACTGGTTCTGGCCAGGAGCAACCATGTGACCTCCCTCTTCCTCCTAACAAGTTAGTCTTCCCCCTGCTTCCAAGCAAGGAGGATGTGTGTCGTCCCTCTCCTGCCTCAGAGGAGTTGGGCTTCTTCTCTGCAGCCTCTTCACCATAAGAAGAGTGACTGATTCTGCTGCTGTATTCAAGTCTTCGGCTGTATCTTCCTGCTCAAGTGACCAGATTCTTCTCTCTCATCTGGGTGTCATTCCGTTATCTCTCCTCATCGCTGCAAGGATTCACAGCAAGTATTATTCTCAAGCTAATCCACCCAGCAACGCTATTCCTCTCATACTCCTACTCCCATCATCCGGCACGTATTCTCACAGCCTATGCAGCACCACTCCTGCTTTATTTGTCAAAGCCTGCTATATACCCGGTTGCATCCGGACAGAACTGTTGCTACTAGTTACCTTTTCTATAATAAAACCGCTGTTACTGAACCCTGGCATTGGTGTCCACTAACTGGTGCCCTGACTAAGTGCAGCGAAGAATCGCATGCCCATCATCACCCGCAGATTCCACAGACCGGCCCTACAGCTGTGCCGCCCTCAGGCCTATACCGTGACAAGTATAACCCCTGCAGCTGCCCCGGTCATTGCCCGCTCATAACACCAGCACTGCGGAAGTGGCCCCCAGGGGCCAGGGCATCGCATATGTTCACACAGTAAAATAATACAAAAATACAACCATAATTTAGAGGTAAAAATAGCTGTATTTTCAGGGTAATAATGCCTTCCATTGAAGTCAATGGGAAATTTGACGGCAGTACACAGGCTATATAGAATTACAGATGTATTTTGGTATTATGTTATTGTGTGTGAACATTGCCTTATTAACCGCTGAGGTGATTGATTATGGCCTATAGCTGATTATTTACTATGTCCTGACCCTATAGAGGCAGCAGCATACATATAGGTCTGGGTAGGGAGGGGACTGTGAGCAGCCAGGAGGCTTTCCTAGGTGATGATGTCATCCTATAGTTCACAGAAAGTCAGCTGACCCAGGAGCACTGTGATTCTCTGTGGGTCAGACCAGTCATCACATGACCCATTTATAGTCATTAAATGCTTGGATGCAGCTGTGCTGGAAGGAGATGACACTGTACGAGTAGTGATGGTGAATGTGCATGATATGGGCAACAAAAAACGTGTTTCTTTAAAATACGGTTATCGTCAAGTCATTTCCGGCCTTTAGAGCCTCACTTTTTCTTTCCTTTCGACAGTCGAATGGTCGTATCTTTTTCATAGTCCTAACTTTCCCATATGCATTTCACAGCATTCAGCATGAAGTATAAGACTCTATAAGATCTTAGTGCAATGAGCTCATATTGGACTATCGGCATAACACAAGTTTGCAGAAAGCGCCATCTAGAGGAATAACTTGGAACTGTACAACGATAAAGAAACACACTCAATTCCTCCCCTATGCATGATATATCTTTAACATATTTTTAGATGTGTTGAAAACAAAGAAACGTTGCGCTGCCCCTGGCTGAGGATATACAATGACTGTCACCAATGTTACAAATCAAGGTTTTCTATTCCCCCAAACTGATCTCTCATATTTACTCGTACATTAAAGCGACTCTGTACCCACAATCTGATCCCCCAAACCTCTTGTACCGTCAGATAGCTGCTTTTAATCTAAGATCTGTCTTTGGGTCTGTTCGGCAGGTGATGCAGTTATTGTCCTAAAAAACAACTTTTAAACTTCTGTGTCTGTGTCCTAACTTTGCACCCCCCTCCGTCCTTCCTCCCCACCCTCTTCATCATTAGGAATGCCACTGGAATATTTTCTTCTGTCTAAACATTGCACAGGTGTCTTAACGATCCAGCCCATGTGCTGGGCTGACACAGGTGGGGAATAGGGGACAATCTGCCTGGAGCATTCCTAATGATGAGGAGGGCGGGGAGGAGGGACAGAGAGGTTGTACCAGCCTAATGCATACACAATCCATTGGCGTGGCCTCTATTGGAGGATGGAGGCCACCTGAATCTTATCATGGTCAGTGTTGTTTCAATAAACTTTGCATAGGTTAGTAGTATAAGCAGAAACTAAAAATGCGTCTATTTTCACTTTTCAGGCTAATTTTCTCTTCTGCCACTCACATGAAATATGCTCTGGTCCATCTGGTCATCTAATCACTATCAGGCTACAGCTACCCAAATAAGTCTATGGAGGGGTTATTGGCTGGAAAGAGACAGAGACTCAAAGTGACACAGAGAGGCTAAACTAAAGCATGTTATAGCTCACCCAGTGCTGAATTCACAGCTTCGCACAACTCAGTACTGTTCTCTGTTTTCCTAGATTCACAGCCTACACTTCTCAGTACTGCTCTATGATTTCCTGGATTTACAGCTTACACTGCTCAATACTGCTTTCTGGTGTCTGCTGCATTCACAGTATATACTGCTCAGTACTGCTCTATAATGTCCTGAATTCAAAGCTTACACTGCTCTGTACTGCTCAATGATGTCCTCAACTCTGCTGCTGCATCTGATGATGTGCTATAAAGAGATATAGGAGAGCAGAAAATCTTTGTATCTGTTCAGTGTATAAGCAGCATTGCAGCTAGTCTACAACCACTAGATCGGGGACAACTGAAAAAAATAGATGGAGTCTGCAGAGGGGAAAATGTTAAAGGGGAACTAACAGTAGGTTAGCCGAATCTAACCTGCTGATTGCCCGCAATTGAGCCCATTCCTGTGCTGTTAGCAGTGTAAGCATCGGTTCGAAGCATCATTAGGAGCACTGCCCCGCCCCCATCGGTTCACGCTCTGGGGTGGGTAATGCTCCTAATGATGCTCGAGACCAAGGATTACACAGCTAACATCATGGGATTGCCGCCAATGATGGAGATAAGACACATACCTTCATCCTCAGCGCACCATGCACAATAGGTGGCTATCAGCAGGTTAGATTTGTCTAACCTGCTGATAGTTCACCTTTAAAAATTCTCTATAGATATCACATAATGTTTCCAAATAGTGCTACCACTCACGTATACGTATGACAGCTTATCCTGAAAGATATTTGATATGTATTAAATCCAGGGGGCTTGAAGCACTGTATCAGAAAATCACAGTCCCCAGATGCTGTCTAGACATATAACTAATAAACTAATAACTAGGGCATTTAGTAACCACACAATGCTGGCAGTCACACCAATAGACACATGTTCACACATACTGGTTTTGAAATAAACAACTTAATTGACCCTGAATGAGTCAACTAAAGAGCAAAAACTGTGAAAGTAGAGAACAACAGTACGTTCATATAAAGAATGACTCCATATGAGCATGATCCTGAGGAAGAAAACATCTGTTTGTCAGCTAATGTCTCTTATAGCATTTTATTATTGGATTAAAAAACATAATTTATTATATGTGTGTCATGTCCATACATCATATCCAACAAAAAGTAACTGAACCTGTTATTTTACCAAGCTCCCGGATGAGATGTTGAAATTCCCTTTGTGAGAAAAATGTAATCTTTTTGGGAACAAAAACCATTGGAGTTTTGTGCTAATATCCGCTGCGATACTGATTACCATTACAGTCTATGGCACTCCATACCATTGTAAAACTGTGCTGCTTTTATATTAGAAAACAATAAAGAATCCTGCGATGTCTCCGAGTGCCCTGCTCACTGACAGCCCACTCTGCCAATCACTGACTGAGATGGGACAGCTCCAGCTGATTGGCTGAATGGGCATTACTAAGTGGGGACCCAGAGATACTGCAGGAGGGCACCGAGGGGGCTTGGACAGGTAAGAATGGATTTTTTACTGTTTTTTAATATAAAAGCAGCACAGTATCTAAAGTTTAACACCGGTATGGCACTCCATTCTTGCAGTGGAATGAAAATCTGCTGTTAGAGTGAAGTGCCATAGACTTTAATGGTAATCGGTATCGCAATGGATTTCAGTGAGAGCAACTCAGAGTGTGAAATCCACTGCGATACGGTACATGTGAATGCACTTGTCACACACCGGGCCGCGTGCTCGGCTCCCTGCCTCACCGACGGCATCCCTAGTAACCAGCCCGTCCGGGATGTTGGGAGTGCGTTGACAGCGTCTGCCGACTGGGTTGCTAAGGGAGCGTCATTGTCCTTTAATCTTGCTGCAGCGGGGGCTGTGCTTCTCCAGCAGCGTAAGGACCCGTGTGAACCAGGAGACCTGCATGTTGGTACACGGGGCGATATGGCTTAATCAATTCATATTCCAACATCCTGAAGTTGGTTTTTTAAAATAGGCTTAGCAGCATTAGTATCAGCCATAGGTGTGATGTGCAGCCGCTCCTCTATCTCCATGTCGGCTTCTCCAGCTGAGCCGCACAGCTGCTATGTATTTGGTTTCAATAACTGATGGAGGCACCACCAGTAAGACTGTAGTATTGCTCCTGGGGCTGGGACTGCAGGCTCCATAAGTACCCTCCCCTGTCTATGGTTCCCTGCCTGCAATAGAGCCTCATACCCAGAGTTCCTTCTTGACCTAGTGTTCGTTCCTGTATTTCTAGTATTTTGACTTTCTGACTTTTGACGTTTTTGAAGTTTTTGTGCTCTGCTGTCCGTTCGTTATTCACACGGACTCCTGACCCTCATTCATTGTGTTTTTGTCTGTCTTATCTTCGTTCAGTGGTCAGTTACACATGGCAGGACTGTCGACCAGTTGTCCGCTGCCGCCTAGGGCAGTTGAGGCAATTAGGCAGGGACAGCAGGGCAGGTGCCAGTGTCAAGGCTACACCTGTCCTTTGTCGTCCAGTTCCCTACTCCGACAGTACTCTTCTAGTAGACATCTAGGGGGACATTTATGAAAGTGTGGTGTACGCTCGACCGGTCACTTTCTGGATGGAAACGTGTGACGCCACTTCTATGGTGGTTGGTCAGAATATAGCTCAGCCACATGTTAGGTTGTCGTGACACCAGTGGCGGTTGGGCACACAGGTATGGTGGCACACCTGCTTTTATAGGCTGTCTATACCCTTTCCCCTGTAGTCAGTAACCTGCCAGGCTGTTTAGGGGTCCCTTGGGTACTTATCACGGTTGTCCGGAGTGGAGTGGTGACCCACCCGGACTATCGATACCGCCACCCACGGAAAGGGGAGATGATCCAAGAAGGATGCAATGGCTGTGTAGGTGCTTAGTGAATAACCACTGAGTACAATTAGGATAAATAAACTTCTCCTTTACTGCAGGAAGGCTTAATACAGTGATATACAGTAGGATTTTGACTTGATAATATCATTGAATCTTTAGTGACCTGATCTGTGCTGGGAGTTTATAGAGTGGCATAGTTGTGCTGACTGAGTTATGTGCTGAGAGGTAAAAGAGGTTCAGAGAAGTAGAGAGGATGTCGAGAGAGTCCCAACCCAGGGTAGAAATGTGCTCTAATGAGTACTTGAGAGTTAAGAGAATGCTTGTGCCTGTGTTTTGACTCCTTGGTCTTTGCACCACCTATTGCCCACCAGTGTCGGACGACCCGTCCTAGAAGGTGACACAAGCCCCAGACCTTGTTACCTGGAATAAGCAGAATGGTCAGAGTTCTCTGATGACACCCGTGCTGCGAGCTAGAGTACGTAGGCTTCTAGCAACTTTGCTCTATCTGGATCAGTTCCTTCCTTCTGTTGGATACAGTCCTGCACTTTTAGACTGGTTCTCGGCGTAGGTTGGGGTGATCCCTGACTTGTCTTCTCTATATGTGCGTTCAACACTGCATAGTGTGTGGAAGTGCTGTCTTCAAGAAACTAGTGCTAAGGTGTCTCATGTGCATCCGTTCACTACAGAAACCAACCAACAACTCACTGTCCACAGGGGACCTGGCATAAGCCAGGGTCTTCCTTGACTACTACAGGGACAATTCTTGCTTGCGTCCTTCCTCTACAACAACCAGAGTAAGACTCATTAAGATGTGGCTACACTTCCTCTCCCCATGTGACTTCTTTCTACAGCATTTATAAGGTGTGCTGTGAGTGGGTGAGAAGAGAAAGAGATGGGTAGAGAAAGATAGAAAAGAGAAAGAACTTCCATTGGTGCACAGATTCTAAAACAATAACCCTTTAGTTACACCCAGCTGTGCAATACTTAGGTACACAATATACATACTAGTGACATCTAGAGTTAAAACTTAGGTACTACTCCATTACCACTTTTACTTTGAAGTACAGACTTTTGCGAGGAGTGTAAAGACTAGAAACACCTGTGGTGAGACACCACAAAAGGTCCAACGGGGCATACACCAGGAAGAAGGAACAGATTCACCCCTTCTCCCTGGCGTACACGTGCCGTGTCCCCCGCTCGCCCGATGAGCGGGCAGGGGGGGCTGCTCAGCAAGATGGGGAGAAGGCTTGTCCTCCTCACACGCCTCACTTATCATGATTTATGCCAGGCATAAATCATGATCCAAATCTACACCTGGATGTAGGTATATATTTGTTACGCCGGGCGCAGGTTCAGGTGACTGGCTGGATTCTGTAAGAGGCGTAAACCTCTTAGTGATTTCAGCCAGGTGAAAGGGGGCAGGGCCTAATTTAAGTACGCCGGTCTGGATAAATCTCCGCCCTAATCTGCATCAGCACATTCACATCTTGTTCTGAATCCCTGACCAACAAAACAGCATCTTGTATTCTTGGTTATTCCATCAACGTCACCAAGCTGGTTTGTAACTCACGTAAAACAACCTCTCCTAATGAGCGGCAAGATCACTATGTAATTCAGAACAAACACCATACTGGTACACCCTGATGTACTGATAAGACAATGTACTGTGTTACCCCCTGGACAATAATGACATCTTATTTGTACAGAGCAGCACAGTTAGTCACTGGATGTTACATTCATCCTTCTATTTCCCATTATATCCGCTCATAATGATTACAAAAACCTTTTTTCCTTAAAATTCGAAAGGCAATTAAATGTTCACATTCCACCGATCCACAACAAATCTAATTTCCTCTCTTTACATAATACCACAGTGCTAATTCGGTATGACATCCTTCCTTTCTGAGGTTATTTCTACAATTACAGCTTGGTTTCTTTATTCCATTCATAGAAAACCTTGAAATGAATGATAAAATCTAACCAGAAATATAATTGACGACTAAAGATTACTCGGTGGTGATGCGAATCCACTGGGAGGCTACAGAATTAAAGGACAACTCCGGTGATTTTTTTCCCCCCAGTAAATAAAACACATTACAAAGTTATATAACTTACATTATTACAAAGTTATATGTGCTTTAATTGCCGTTCTGTCCCCCTGTTTCCCGATGTTCGATCATCTCTACTAGTGAATAGAGGTAGCATTGCAGCAAAGGCCAGAAGGAAGAAACAGACGCCAGGAGATATGCAGATGCCAGATGGCCCGTGGGGCGTAAGTTACTAGGCACTTGCTCGGTGCCGCCTGGTGGTGTTACAGCAATGAGCATAAGGTACCTTTAAATAACTAGGGGTTAAAGGTCATTCAATGGAGAATCAGAATTTCAGTGCACATTGTACCTCTTAGCTGCTCATAAAAACAC